>NW_018164905.1:86296-134943 GCF_001263595.1 Phalaenopsis equestris
GACATTTACATGCTCAGCTCTGCGAGCAAGCCCTCTCTCGATTGGTGCCCATACATGATCATTCGTGATTACGATTATACCAAACATAGGATCCAACTTTTCCTCAAGCTCAAGTTCAGCACCACAATACTTAAATTTTTTAGCATTTGACATGTCCTACAAATTAATGGATAATTGATATGTTGATGTAATTGCAAAAAAGAAAAAAAAATGAAATATTGGATGATTGATAAATTCTCACATTCAATTTCTTAGCCCACTATTCTTCTAACACATCAATGGTTTGTTTTACTAGATCCCAACCCAAGCCCGTGAATCCTCACTTTAACTATTTTCATATTTTCTAGTACTTTTTTACTGACCCCACTTGTTTTTCAATGGTATTCTATCATATTCCCTTCCTGTATTTTTCTTAAACTTTTTTATTATATTTTGTCATCCTTGTTAAAATAAGTGGTTGAATCATTTCCCAATTCCACCTCTTTAAGACAAATATCGCAAAATATTATTTTTACATCTTTATCACACATGACAGACAAACCGATTTCTTTTATCTTAACCACGACGACTACTAGCATAAAAAGAACTAAACAACATAAATATGCGACAGAGAATATAAGGTTAACTCACGACATGAAGTCCCAATTAAATTTCCAAAACTTTAAAAAATAACAAAAGAGAAAAAACTGAAATGCATTAACATGTCACCAACACGCCACCACTACAACACATTTAACATCTACACACAACCGCATCATCAACATCAACACCAACATACCATCGCCACCACACTATCACCAACACACCACCACCACCGCATCATCAACACCAACACACCACCACCACCGCATCATCAACACCAACAGACCACCACCGCATCATCAACACCAACATACCATCACCACCACATCATTACAACCAACACTATTACCAACACACTACCAACATCATCTCAACAACAGCACACCATCAACACCGCATCATCAATACCAACACACCATTACCATCGCATCATCAACTCCAACACACAACTACCACCAAATCCACACGTCCAACACACTATCACTACCACCACCACCACCACACAATCAACACCAACACACCACAAGCACTACATCAACACGACCAACATACTACCACCACCACTCTCATCTACCACCACTGCTCTCATCGACCACCACCACCTCAGTTTTAACACACCACTACCACCACTCTCAATAACACACACCACCACCCAACCAACCGGAGGCTGCCAAACACAATGCACATTCCATCCGAGAAGAGGGCATCCCACCAGACTAACTAAACTGAGAAATGAAGCATACACAAAGGCCACAAACCAAAAAGAGCTTCCATGCCTCAAAAATCCACAGAGATAAGCACATTCCAAGTTTATTCAATCCAGAGGCCATAAATTCCGAGTCCATTCATTCCAAAACCCATAAATTTCAAGTCCATTCATTGCAGGGCCACAAACTCGAAAAAGCAAGTCACAAAACAAATTAACCAAAAACTGAGTAGAACGAAGAGCACAAGCATTAAAAAAAAAAGGGTAAAAGATATCAAAATCCAAAATCCCATCCTTTTAATAGTAGAATATCGATTTTATAGTAGAGCAAAGCCACAAATCATAAAGAGAAAGCCACACAGTCTGATTGAACCTCAAAACGCAATAAGAAAAGAGGATACCTTAGAAGGACCTAGAGCAAAAGAACCAAACGAAACCGCGAGAAAGGAGATGATTCCTTATGGTAGAGACGCGAGAGAGGAGAGGACCCCTTAGGGAAAAGACGCGAGGGGGAAATGAAGTACTATGATCGCATAAAATTGCCAACCACGGGGTCAAGCCCGCAGCCCGCGTTTAGGGGAACGTTTCTTAAAATGCTATCGTGTCGCAGCCAGGAAGTTGCACCAAAAGTCTAAATCCACATTAAGATTATAATTGCCCACTAAGTTAAACTTATTGTTGAAATTAATAATTTCTTTAAGGAAAAGAAAATTGTAGGTTAAAAGGTCTAACATAAGAGACTTAGTTTACAGAAAGATGACTATAGTTGATATGCATCAAATTTTGATGTTTTTGTTGTCTCTTTTTTGTATTTTTTTCTTTTAGATAGTGATATAATATTGTGTGGATTTAGACGTTTCACTTGTAGATATTTCTGTTACTATTGAATGAATTAAATTTCCTTATGTGTATTTGTGGATTATTAGTACCTATTTTATATATTCAAAGTTCCTAAAAAATGTGTAAAGAAAATAAAATATTAATATTGTCTAACTGCCGCAATTTTTGACTTAGTTAATTCTAAGCTAGTAGGTTGGGTTGTGACAAACCATCTAGCCGACCTCCATCACCCATGGATTGAGCCATAGTGTGAGTTTGTTTCGTGTTTGTTGTAATTTTCCTTTTAAGCATGTTTAATTGTAACCACCTATTTACTTTCAATAATAATATTTGTTTTTCCTATTGTGGTTTGGGTTAACTCCTTTCTAACTCTTCTACATATAGTGGTTGTTTTCCTACCACTACTAGCCCATTGTTAGTCCCTTCATTATCTATTGGTATTACCACCGAAAACAAGTATCATGTTCTTGAAATACCTTAGCATCATCCTCCATGAATATAGTGATGATGATATATTTTAACAATTATCTGATTCAGATGGTTTTATATTAGATCCACCATAAAGGAGAGAACGAGAAGAAATTCTATTGGCACTTGCATGTATTCACTAGGCTCTAAACTAGATGAGCCAAATAAATAGTTTTGTAATTTTCATAATCCTCAATGTGCATCATCCTTGATTTTTTTCTTTTTTTTTTAATGTTATTTTTTTCCTATGCTTTCGTATCTCTTTTTTTCTCTGGCAACTCTTAGTAGGTTCCCTTGTACTCAAAGCAGGTTATAACATTTTGCTGAAAAAAAATCTATTAAGATAAGCTGTGTAGTGTTATTTTAACCTCACTATATAAATAAGGCAATTAAAAGATGATCTTTTTTGTCATAAATTCCTCTATTCAAAAAGTTGAAGCTTGATCCTTGGCAGTCTTCTAAAGGCGTTACAGATATAATAACCTCCATATCATCCTTGGCCCACAGACTTCCCAATAGCTCAACTAGCCAAGTTAGCACATATTGCAAAATATAAAATTTCATTAGTTTCGAGGTGATGTTTAGACCATAATGTACATCCTAGAATGCTAATGGAATACAAGAAAGATTAACTATGAACTATATATGTATGGTTACAGGCGAAATTGAAAGTCTTTGTTTTATTAGCAGTATACAAATCTTTCCTTATTCCTTACCCTGTTGCATCCACGTACATTATAATTTACCGGAAGATGATAATCATCGATTTTGTGAACCAAGCACCTTGGCCATAAAGTATAGACCAGGGTCTCCCTGCAAACAATAAATACTCCCAAAAAGGTGGAATCAACCTCTACGTCAACCCGAACCTACAAGATGGTATCAACAAGACCAACTCAAGAGGTGCACTACAGGTTATCACCATCATTATCACCCTTATCACAACAATCAGGATTGGCTTAATAAGTTCTCCATGCATCCGAGTGATGCATTACAAGTCAACTATATAAAACAGTGTTGCAACGCATGCAAAGGGGGAACTAGGCAAATCATCTTCCAATGAAGAAATTTCAAAGTTGCGATCAAAACAGTAATTTAAGGAAAAAAAAATGAAAATCTAAGCCGACAAAAAATATCATAATCCTTGAAGAAAAAAGCCTTCAGCGTTGAAATGAAAAGATTAGACAAGGAACCTCTCAAAAGAGCCAGAATATGTAAAATAAGAATTTTAACATTGCAGATCAAGTTATAATAATAATAATAAAATTGCATGGGCGCCAATGTGAAGTACAGCCAACAAGAGAAGAAAACTCGCCTAGTAAGCGGCTGGGAATGAACATCTGGATTGTCATTGTAGACTTCTGACATTGGACTGCGATCATCTAATGAGAAATCTATGGAAACCAATCCATTTCCTTGGGTCACCCCTTCAGCATACAGTATATCCTTTTCAGATGGTTCGTATTCATTGCTTGATACCTCAATTGCCTACAAAATATAAATTTATCAGCAAATTATACAATTTATAGATTGAAGTATGAAAACTAAATTATCTAGTGATGAGTATCTGTAATAAACGGTCTAGGACCGAATTAGTTCCATTAACCAACCCGCCAAGACTCCTCCCTGCCTTGCATCTTTATTGAGATCTTAGAGCAGAGACTAAATGAGCAAGCAACCCAGACAAGAGGAGACGAACAAATGGTGACAGGGGGGATGAGATGTGATTGAACTTGGAGGCATGCCTATGGGTGATGTTGATTTTGAGTGCGGGCAGCTTGTACTTAAGTAGTGAAATGGGAAATGAAAAGAATGGACAATAACGAGAAAGTTTGATCTTTATTTTTAGGACTTACAATAGTGCGGGAGTGTAGCCGGGGAAGTGGAACCACGTCATGGGTGAACGTGGGAACAAAATTTTGCCAAATCAGTGTGACGGCGAAATTCCCATTGTTGTGTCTTTAACCCTTTTGGGCCCCAATTTTAAATTATTAAAAATAGAGTTAGGATTATGTTATTGGAGAATTATTTATATGATTACTATGGACTGGTTTGAGGAATTTTTTGCATTTGGTTTATGCAATAGAGATTGTTTTCTCTAGTTTCCTCTAGCAAAGTGTTCTATCCTTAAATTTTCTCAGGCAGTGTGCACATAACCTGATTGAGGTGGTGATCTCTCCCGGTCATCCACTTACCTACCCAAACCCTTCCAACTTCTACCTACTTGATGTTTTCACTGTCAAACTCCTTGTCCAACCGTCAACCGCAATCGTTGTCTGTCGTCACCACCATTTTTCTCTTCATTCCATTTCTTACCAATATCTAACCCATCTCTTGATCCTTCCATGCCACCTAGGAACCTAAAACCAGTGTCATTTGATATCAAAGCCTGACAAATCCTAAATTTTTAGAGATATGCCTTCCCCGTTCTTAAACCTAATATCAATATAACATAGCTCATCCACCAAAAAATCCATCCTGAAAATTAATGTCTAAACCTAAACTCTCTGACAACCTTTGATTCACAATCCTAATATAACCGACACTCTAAAATGTGGATCAAGTCACTATTGTTTAAACGGGAACCCCCCAACAAGGTGTTCAAGAAATTCCATGGAAAATATGCAAAATTAAGGCAACATGGGAAAGTCACCCACAAGCCACAACAACAATAGAGCCACATTAATGGAAAAATATAGAATATCCCTTTTACCAATAAACTTCAAGTGATGAAGAGCAATGCCCCATTGATTTCACATTGAGCATGGGCGAGATTGATTTTCGAATGAGGGTTGATTTGTCGGATTTTAACGGTTGTAAAAAATTCAAACGAGTTCATTGAGTGGCTCCAGACAGAATAATGGGCTTTTAATTTAAAAGACGTTCTACCTAACATAATGGTAAAACTAACCACCATTAAGTTAAAAAAGGGTGCTTCTTTATGATGTGAAGCACTGGCGTCTGCACTAGTGAGAGGAAAAAAGCAAGATCAAGAGTTGGTCAAAGATGGGAAAGATCCAAAACAAGTACCTACCAGAACATTACAAACATGATGTATTCATGAGAGTTCACCACTTCAATTAGAAAAACCTCGAAGGAAAGGAATACGCTGTTGAATCTGAGATGTTGAAATATAAGTTGGTAGAGCCCGAGAAGAATATCATAACCCATTATCCTGGAGGACTATGATCGTTCATTTGAAAGTTCGTACAATTATAGCTCTAATGGATGTTACAAGATGTCCAGATCTTACCTTTGAAAGAGGAGAGACAACACAATGGTATTAGGTCCACACCACCCTTCAAATAAGTTTCAAACATCAGATCTGGTAGCAAGAGCACATTGACGAGAGAGTCAAGACTTGTTTTCGATGAGGAGAAGCCACTACAAGAGGAAAAGAAAAGCCACCACAAGAGGAAAAGAGGATTGACTGAGCCAATAAACCTAAGATATTTCTAGCGAGACAGTGCTTCCAAGTGTCATGGGTATGGACACATTGCATCAAACTGTCCAAAGATGAGTGTGATTTCATTTACTTAGTAGAGTGCACTGGAAGAAACATATAGTGAAGACTCAATGAGAAGATTGGAGAGGAACATCAATTACCATCAAATGAAGATGAGATGCTTGTGGTTTGACGAATTCTTCAAACAGAGCCTAATATAAATTAGCAATGGCTTAGACTTAGCTTACATATATGTTGCATTGTGAAAGAAAAAGTGTGCAGTCTAACTATAGAGAAAAAAAAATGTTAAAATGTTGTAGCCATACAGATAGCGGATAAACTGAGCCTCACTACTAGAAATATTCCCAACATATTATTTAACTTGGTTAAAGAAGGGGAATAAGATTAATATTGATAAGAGGTGTTCGATAGAAATTTTAATTGGATATAAGCTATAGGATCAAGTGTAGTGCGATATCATGCTTACGAATGTGTCACATTCTTTTGAGTCAATCTTGACAGTATAGTTGGGGTACACTTTATGATAGCTACAACAAGCATATTGTAGTTCTACCATAATAGTAATGAGTAAATCAAAGATAAAAGCTATCGTGTCTCGTGCTATATTTATAACCCATGAAATAGGCGTTAGTGGAACTAACCTTGGTGAAGTTAGAAAGGAGTGAGACAAAAGAGCTTTACTCTGGGCAGTACAACCCCTATTAGAGATGTTTCACGATGTTCTGATTGATAGACTGTCATCTAGATTGCCACCCTTACAAGAGGTTCAACATGCTATCAATCTCATCCCAGGATCAATTCTCCTCAATAGACTAGCCTACTCGATGGGACCAACAGAGCATTAAGCGTTGCAGAAGCATATTGAGGATTTGATGACCCGGACACTAGTTTTTTAGAGCACCAATAAATGTTTTGTTCCTATTTTGATTGCCCAAAATGGATGGGTCATGGCGTATATGCACTATAACAAGGTCATGAATGAGATCACTATCAAGTACCAGCTTCCCATTACAAGAATGGATGATTTATTTAACTCGTTACGTGAAACTAGTGTCTTCTCCAAGATCAACATACACAGCGGTTCACACCAAATCATAATAAAAACAAAAGATGAGTAAAAGATAGTTTTTAAGACACGAGATAAATTGCATAAGTGGATAGTCATTCCTTTGCGTTGTCAAATATATCGAGCACTTTCACGTGACTGATGAATCATAATTTTTGAGCTTTCATTGGAAAGTTTGTGCTCGTGTCTTTTGAGGATATATTGGCACACAAACGTCTAGAGGATGACTGTCAAATTTATCGAGCACTTTCATGTGACTGATGAATCATAATTTTTGAGCTTTCATTGGAAAGTTTGTGGTAGTGTCTTTTGAGCATATATTGGCATACAAATGTCTTGAGGATGAGCGATTGAAGTGCTTGCGATAGTTATTTGGACTTTCTATAGACAAATAGTTGTCTAGTCACTTTCTTACACCACATACATGTTTCCAAGGATACATTGTTTCAATTGTCGGCATTGGACAGACTCAACGAAGAACGAGGATATTATGGCTTGGCCCAAACCACAATCATTTACTTAAGTACGCTAATTTCATGGACTGTCATTTTTTACATGAAATTTATCGAAAATTTTAGCTTTATTGCAACACCGTTGACAAAGTCCTTAAAGTAGACACATTTTTTTGGTCCAATGAGGCGCATAATAGCTTTGAAACTTTGAAGAATAGCTTATTGAGACACTTGTTTTAGCCCTCACAGCCTCAACCAAGTATTCAAGGTGGAGTGTGATACATCTAATGTGAGAATTGAAGCTAGACTGAGTCAAAGTGGAAACCTCATTTTCTTCAAGGAGAAATTAAATGAGTCAATGAGGAAGTATTCTACCAATGATAACGAGTTCTATGCATTGGTAAGAACTCTTAGTCATTAGAGTCATTACTTGCTGGTAAATGAGCTCACCCTTTACATGGATTATGAAACCTTGAGATTCCTGAATGGTTAGAGAAAGTGAAAGGGGAGACATAACTCGTAGATAGAATTCAAATCTTCATTCCATTTTGTGCTCAAACATAAGACACGAAGTCAGAATAAAATAGTTGATACACTGAGTCATGATCACTTGCTGAACAACAACATGAAGTTGAATGCAATTAGATTTCAAGTCTTAAGAAGACATGGAACTGAGAAGAGCTTCTATAAAATTTGAGGTTGTCTTCAGGACATACTGTATGAGCAGTTTCATATATAATATGGCTACTTATTCTAACGAAATAGGTTGTGAACTCTAAAGAGTTTACTCAAAGAAGCAATCTTACAAAAGTGTCGTAATGAAGGTATGGAGGGACACTTTAGCATTGATAAAACTCTTCAAAGTAAAAAAAGAATTTCTACTGCCCCGAATTGATACCAGACATGAAAAGATATTTCAAATAATCCAATATATATATATGATTTGACTAAGACTCGAGGATAAAATACAAGCCTATACACTACGATTCTCATTATAAAAGCACCTTAGTTGGATGAGAGCATGAATTTGTGGTAGTTTGCATGAACACAACAAAGTAAGGAACTGTTATGATAGTAGTATATCACTTTTTCAAGATGGAACATTTTATTTTTTTGTCACAAAATGATGGATACATCAAACATTATAGACTTCTACTTTAGAGAAAAAGTATGGCTATATGACGTACCTTGGACCATCATCTTAGACAGAGAAAAAATTTTAACAGATCATTATAGATTTTGAGTGCGGGCTATACCCACATTTGAGACCGGCAATTCCTAACATCCATGCGGAGGAAAATATGGCAGACACTGTTAATCTTCCAGAAATGTTGAATGAGAATTGGACTTATAAGGCTACTCCTCACCAACTAGACCAGCAGCTTCCACCTATTGTTATTGATGCAGCTCTTCCTCAGATTACAAATTCTATGAATTTTGTTATAGCAGATATTAGCCGAACTGTCTTGGATCCACCTATTGCGAGAGGAGGGTATTAAAGTTATGGAGGCGTGTCAGGATCAAGGTGTATTGCAGGCTAAGTCAGATCGAAGATCCACCTATTGTTCACACAAGACTACCTCTGACAGATGATTGGCAAGTTTACAAATCTAGGAAGAAGAAGAAAGGAATGTCAGATCTCAATAACTCTCAGGATGGTTGTATCATTGTTTCGAACGGAAGCCTACATCTCAGTATGTTGTTGGACTCCCTCCTTAGATTCAGGGGAAGCGGAAGCGGTAGATCCACCGATTACACCCACCATTATTAGGAGTTGTTTCTTTTAATTTTGGGGAATATGTAAGTGGGATCTTTGTAACCCACTCACTAAATCCTTTATATCCTCTTTCTTTTATCAATGAATTTTGTCTTTTCATAAAAATATATAAATAAATAAAAAAATATATATATATATATAGACATCCCTTGACCAAACCGAGCCGCCATTTCGTCAAGCTCATACAAGGAGGCAAGGACACTTCAAATTGACACTTGGAAGAGGTTTTTACACACAAGACGACCAATTTGAACTCACACAATCGATGCCTCGCCTCTTGGGCAAATATATAACTCAAAATTTACAAAAAATTATTTTTAATAACTTTATGTTATTGAAATATTACCATATCTCAAAATTTCATCTTACATACAATGTTTACAACTACAATAAGTTAATTATCTTATTGTTATTCTTGCCTCTTCAATTGATAACATGCACACCCTCTGCATAGTCATAATATTATATTCATTAAAGGTTCATCAATAAAGTTTGCTTCTTGCAAACTCACACCTCTATAATTTTCTGGTCACTAATTGTGAATTCGGTAATATTGTTGGAGGTGTTTAAGGTTATTATTATTTAATTGATTCAACAAGACAATTAAATTTCATTTACATTTTTGTGGATATTAGTAGGTATTAAATTTAAATTCTTTAATGATTTTGTTGGTGGACACATATGTTATTATTGAAATCATCTATTTCTACTAGTTGAAATAATTTCTAAACTTTCATCCAACATGTGATTTTCTTTTAGGCCCTGTGGGCAAGGTGTGACAGTATTTCCTTACGAAGAGAAAAAATTGGGCATTATTTCGTAAAAGAATCAAGTCAAATATAGAAAACTATTAAGAAAAGAATAGCAAAAAGACAAGGAACAAAGTGGATTCATAAACTATGAAATCGACAGAAAGATATGAACAAGAGAAGCGAACAGATGGATAGATCTGAAAATGTCCGAGTATCAAATTATCTATTTTTTTATCCATACTCATGGCTAAGGTTACAGAAATTTACAGGAAAATAATTCTTAATCATCCAACTATATTATAAGATTTTGGCCATTTTTTAGATGCTCATCATACACAGCTTTTTTCGCTTTTCTGAAGAACACAGAAACTTGAAGATCTCTCTTTGAAGCAAACATTGGTGCTTGCCTAATGTCAAGCTAACATAAATAGCCTAATATGCTTAAACAATGCCACTGCAAGGTGAAAAAAATTATCATATAAACTCTAGCCACTTACAATTCTTTAAAATAGAAGATTTAACAATCTGCATATTTGAAGAAGACATTAAAAGATAAATAGCATTTTTCAAATATGCATGCGGAGTAAAAGTTCAGTCAAAGGTAAAGGGAAAAGGTCAAACTACCCGACTCAGGAAGTATTCTGCAACATCCGGGAGAAAATGAAGCTCACTCTTTCTCTTGTATGTTTCCTGTATGGCAGAATCCCTCCACATTTCCTCAACCAATGGGGCATACTCTCGTGTTGCAGCAGGAAAGAATGCATCTAGATCACCCGTTGCAATGATGTCTAAAAGCCAGTCAGAAAACTGCTTCAATTTACCATTTACAGAATAAGTATTCGTGCCATGTCCACCATCACTTCTACCTCCACCTAGGATGATAAGAACACTTTTTGACAATAATAAATGAATTACCAGAAACATGTTTACTACAACAAGACTAAAACATCAAGACCATTTCAAAGTTGAATTAAAACACGGGGTAACTTCAATTTTATAAACTGTGGTGAGTTTCAACAAGTTCTAGTTTATCTGTATTCATCTCACATAAATAAATGCACAACAACCGCACACAGAAGGGCATAATGCACTGTATGTCAACGAAAACAAAATATAAATTTTATGAGAACATTGGCATCACCTATTGTTCAGACATTTAAATTAGAAACAATAATAAAATAATCCATAACATCTCATGCTACCAGTAGCAAATGGAAGTATCCTAGGTGACAAATATATGATTACTTTATTTTTCAAAATGGATAATCAATTTCACACATATGATAAATTTCCTTGAGTATATTTTTATCTAAAAAAGTATGTGTGGCTCATACTTCTGTAGCGAAGTGATATCTGGTACATATACAAAAACATAAAATTTGATGCAGTTATTGATACAAGATCACTTATCAAAGAACATTCATTATAGCCATTGGAGCTCATTTCTGTAATGCAGAGCATATTTAGATTGTATTCCAGAATAGAGATGATTCATCTTAAAGAATGTAAAAAACAGAAACATCACAATATAATTTCCTTCATAGATTGAAGACGATTAAAGTATTATGAAGAAACCAATCCAATAACAGTAAAACATTTGACAAGGAGTCAAATATTTCATTACAAGAAAAACTATAATTTAATTTAATTTAACATACAAAAAAGGTAGACTTCTGCTGCCAAAACTATCAGTAGTATTACCTTCTATGTGGGACTGATTGGTTGTGCCACTTTCTTTTAATTTAGATAAAGCCTCTTCCTCAAAGCATTCTCTTCCCTCAAGCAAAATGCTTAGATACTTGTACATATTGCTTTGAATCATTGACTTGATGCTTTCTAGTTCTTCCACTGTAAATTTACTTCCATACAAAAACTTCACCTGTTAACAGAAATATAGTATCACATTCAAGCATGAAGACTATATATAAAGTCCACAAGACACGTATTGTACATCTAAGAAGGATATAAAAAAATATATAATAAAATTAAAACAACAAGAACTGGCAAGGTTTTCGACAGATTGTCAACTAAATGGTAAGGGGGAAACCATGCATTTTAGGTGCTCAATTACTAACAATAAAAACCAATAGTAAGAGATTCCCCTGGAATTAAAAAACCTAGCAACCGTTAAGCCAATGTGTTATTTTCATCACAGATGACTTGCGTAGCACCTTTTCTCATTTTTTATACCCATGTAAATTTAAACATGCTAGCTTCAGCTTGCATTGAACATGTCTTTCGGATTATATAAAATGGAAGAGAGTTTCAAAGTACCTTTAAAAGTACAAAAGGCTAGATTTGATGACAAAAAAGTACATGAAATAAAGGCATCTGACATCTCTCTAATTAATAATGAAAGAAAGATAGTTTGTTGCCTTCTTTAGCTTATGGACAATCAATTCTTATAAAAGCATCTCACTTACGAGCAATCACAGTACTTAACATTCAAATTTGAATACTAAGCGCTGTCACTTCTATAATAATGGAATATTACCCAATATGATTGGTCACTCATTTATAACTCTAATTACTTCCAACCATTGCAATCCATATATTTTACATTCTTTAATCTAGTAGTCATCATCATCATTAAATTTTTATCCCAACTTTCTGCATTTGGCTTCTAGAGTGTGCATCACTATTTTGCCAATATATAATGATGAAATAATTTCATTGTTAAGTCATCATCATCAACAAAATTAGCATTTTTACAACTATTAGTTGCTCGCAATATTTTTCATTAATTGCTATTAAGTGTAACATTGATATTAGCTTTATTTAGTGCAATTATTTTCTTATCATCCTGCATGTCTAAAATCATAAAATCAGCCGGGAATATAAATTTGCCATCCTCAATGATTCCCTTAGGATAGGCCACAGATTGGTCGGCTAGCTGGAAGGTCAGCGTGGGCTGGCTAAACTTCTCCTAATCCTAATTGTTTGAAAATGGCTAAAGGTATGTAGTTTATGCTGGCCCATAAGTTATAGAAGGCTTTCCCCACAAATTTCTCTCCTATGATCCAAGGGATGGTGAAGCTCGTTGAGTCCTTCAATTTGACTGGGAGCTTCCTCTATAAGATGGCACGACATTCCTTTATTAAGGCCACTCTCTTTTCAGTTCCTAGTTTTGTCTTCTTATCTGTGCATCTTTTACAAATCTCACATAATAAGGCATCCACTCTAAGGCTTTAGCATAAAAGACATTGGTTGAAATTTTGTTTAAGCGGGTCCCTTTTAGCCTTCTGGTGTCTCTAAGGAAAGGTGGTGGTAGCCTCTCTTGTCCATCTCCGATCCTTTAATAGCCTTACACTACTCAAGACTCTGGTCTTTGGGATGAACTTCAACTTTACTTGGGGTTGTTTGAGGCATTCTCTAGCTGTCCTAATTGATGTTCAAGATTCTTAATGACTACAAGTTCGCTCTGTAATTGATTCCCCATTTGTATTACCAGCTCCTCAATGGGTGATCTATTCTGTATGGGCCGAGCATTGGCTTGAAATCCTGATAGGTATGATTTCTTTTGGGGGTTAGTAACTTGGTTATTCCCATTACCGACAAGGTTGGCTTGAGGATTTCCCACTGCTGGTGATTGTTACTTCATCGGAAGTTTGGATGATTTCTCCAGCCTAGGTTATAGGTATTGGAGGAGGGGCTATTGACATAGTTTTCTATAACATTTACAGCCTCTAAAATTGTAATGCTAGGATCCACTGGTCCATATAACAACCCTTCACTTGATGGCAATCCTTGCACAAAGTTCACCCTAAGATTGTATAACTTCCTAGAAATGATAGCTACTCGGGTAGCTAGGATAATTAAGAGATCAGATTCATGAACACCGGCTACCTTTTAGGGTGTGACTCTATCGACGGACCATTGAAACTTGACTTTATCCCTCAAAGAAACTGGGAACAGCCTATGTCTAACGACATCACTGGGGACATCATTAAGCACATAGTTCAAGGAAATTTGACAAATAAAGATTTGGGTTTTCAATAGGTAGTCCCCCAAACATATTATTTTGAACCATCTAGATAATGGTAAGTCTAAGCTCAAATGTATTGGCCTTTACAGTTGGGTAGTTAATGCCCATGTGGATTTCCTCAAAAGAATGGTCAGCATAATCCCTAAGGGGTTTTAGGGTAAGATTTTAAGGGATGGGTGTTTTAGTGACTGAATACACTTTCCTAGAGCGATTAAAGATTCGATTAATTTAAGGGTCCAGGATCAGACTCGGCTCCCTTAGGCATACACTAAGACAGTGAAAACATGATCCTACCGCAAATTAGACAGACTCCAAACCAACAAACCATCAACATACACACATGCAAAAAAGAAAGAAAAACATAGACAAACAGAATATTTTTGGCTTTTATAATTCCTTTTCAGCATTTTAATTTTTTTTCCAGCAATTACAACAAAACACAGCACAGCACAACACAACACGAGTGCAAGCAATAGCTACAACAACAAGAACAAAAAAATAGAAAAAATAACATCAAACAAAAGTTGTCAAACCTAGATTCTAAGTTTATCAGCTAAAGTTCTCATAGAATCAAAATGGTATTAATATTTTTTCCCTGCAACAACGCCAAAAGCTTTACGGCCGAAAAATTACCGCAAGGTAAGTTGGTCAATCATGCAAGTGTACGTATCAAGTAATATGCGGTATCAGATTTTGCGTATGATCCCACAAAGAAATGACTAATAATTATTCTTACAGAAAAATATCTACTTTACTAATTTTGTAAACCTAGCTTGACGAGATCACAACAAAAGATTGAAATCCTAAAAACTTAACAGAAAACAAATCACGAATGCAAAAAGAAGAAACTGAAAGCAAAGTGAAACTTGTTGTTCTTCAAGAGGGATTCAACTTGTGCCTTTGTGATTCAGTTACCATGGGTGTTTGTGATTTTCCTTAATATTTTCTTAAGTGATAGTTGTCAACCAGAGAAAAGTTTTCTTCTTACACCTATGTCTAGGTCATAAGAAGAATCGAAAACCTATGAAGTTAAGTTTTGCTTAACCACATGACATTTCTCAAGATTCTTTTGATCCTCTATCTCAGTTGCAAAACCCTACTAGAATAGGTCTATTCTATTAGAATTTTGTGGTTAGCATATTCATTCCAATATGCGACGGGCAGAAATCATAAATCACGAAAAATATTAACATCCTAATTGGTCAAAATAGGAGTAAATGAAACTCAAAAGATTAACAAACAACATACAGACATGAAAGATCATAAAATGCTACATATTAAACATCTCAAATAATCACAACATAGTAAAAAAAACCACAAACAAGAAATCTATGCAGATCATCATTATAAGAAAATAATAGCTGTAAAACTTAGAATCAAGACTTGTACTCTCCACAAGAGCAGAAGAATCTCTGTCAAACACAATCTCTCAAGAACATCAAGAACAAAGAAGAGAAGGAAAAATAGCCTCTTAAAACTTCAACCCAAAGAGAAGAAGAAAACTCTATAGAACTCGTTCTCACCAAAAACCCTCTCCACTTGCAGCTTCTAGCAGCTCAAGATCCTCCAATTTGTGCCCTAATTATTTCTTTAAAGCCCAAGTCCAAAATTGCTAGGAAACTCATTCATGCTGAGAAGGGGGCCTCGACAGCGTAGCCACACCAGATTCCGGCGTGTCTACGCCAATGTTGGACAAAATTATGGGTTGCGTCGGCATGACTACGCCCTAATGCGGGCATAACCACGTCACACCTGGCGTGACTTGGTTATAACACCCATACGAAGCAGGCAACATAATTACGTCACTTTTAAGCGTGTATACGTCAAGTAGTCTTTGTTTTGGTCAGTTTCGTGCTCCATGATGCGTGTTTGACCCACTAGAGCCTGCAAAACAAGACAAACAACCTTTCACAAGCATAAAATTATGATAATTAATGAAGAATTTGTTGAATTAATCACAAAAAAATACATAAATATCACACTTGTCTGTGACGCATTTTTTCATATTTGATATTTAGATTGTGGGTTAGTAACTACCTCACCACCCTCTCAAATGGACAGTATGCCTCTCTATTATTTATTTTGTTGTGGTGCATTGGTGTTAGGATGTGGTGGCATTGTGGTGACACGATTTTAGGCTAGCATAATTGTTGTTGTCCTTACACAAAGCATTGTATTTTAGAGCTTTATGTTAAGATGTTTTGTTGTGTGACTTGATGTTGGGAGTGTGGTTTAGGGTTTGCATCCTTTTGTGAATTCATTGTTTAGCTCTCGGGATGGCAGAATTGCTCCTCTATTTACAAAAAACATGTGATAAATTGTTTTTGGGGTGTGGTGCATATTGTCCATCCTCTTGTAAATTCACTGTTTAGTTGTTTGGGCTTTCTTAGGATAACAGAATTGTTGGTTTGGAGCTATCTGGCTTATGATTATGTTGTTGTTTATTTTAAATAGTGGAGAGTATCTTTGGAAAAATAAATCCCAACGGATTGATCATCTCAAATATAAAACTAATATTTTGACAATATTAATTGTTGTTTTTATACTTTTCTTTTAAATTTTGGTTGCTGTATTACTCATTGTTAAGTGAGATGTCACTTCTAAATATTATATATGAAGTTGTAATTTTTATATAATTCTGAACATAATTTTTATTTTCATGTATAAGTTATTAAGTCTAGAATGGATATCTTACAAACATCACAATATTATAAGGGCTAAAATCTCTTCTTTTCATGAAAGCCTACAGCACAACTGTTGTACAACTAAACTAAATAAATAAACATAACTATTGTACAACAGCTACTTCAAGCAGTTACAGATGCCCCAAACAGACCCTTAGTGTATTGACTAAAAATGAAATAAGTTATATCACAAAAAAATTAAAAATAATTTCCCCAGAGGTAAATCAAATCTAGAACCTTTTTTTCAACATTCAATTATCAAAAAATATTTAACTCATTAATTTATTATCAAAATTACATTCACGACGGTAAAAAAACTAATTGACATAAAAGCATAAAATAATATTATAAAATTAATGATTTATATTAGTGAAGGACACACCTATTAAGAATATCACAAAACTTGTTCAAGGAAAACTAAATCAGATATATATAGGATCATTTAAAATCACTGACAAGATAGATAATGTTGTTATTAGCATTGTCAGCTGACATATTTGATAATACACAATGCTCTTTATGTGTTAATGTACAGAAATAAGTTATAAATGTAAAACTGAGAAAATTAAAAAGAAAAATTAATTTGCATAAAAGTATAACTTATATTAAAGAAAGTGAAAAAATATTAAAATTCCATGTTACCGGGAACGAACATATTCCTTCTAAGAAAGTGATCTAAATACATAGATTAGAAAATAAAAACTAAACATTAAAAAGAGAGTATGAAATGAGAAAAGTTTCTCAACTATTTGAATGTAAAGGATAGACAAGATTTTTATGAGAAAAGACGGTTTAAAAAATTTTATACCAATTTTCACAGATCCTTAAAAAAGATCAACATCATTCTTTGTAAAATTCAACATATTATTTTCATCAATTTGAAATATATGTACGCATGCACGTAGAACATGAGGGGAAATAATGAAGAAAAAAAAAAGAAAAAGCTGAGGAAGAGAGAAAGGAAGCTAGAGTTTTAAAGAATTCAATTTTTAGCATTTCTTTCCACAAATTGAGTTGGGTCAAGGAATAAAAAATAATAATAATAATCCTTTGGAGGCAATAATAAAAAAATGAGGTTATTTTGCATAAGAATTGTGTGTTTCTTTTTTGATAAACAATATAACCATACGTTCTCTTAATTTAAAACAATACCATATTTAACAGCATAATTCTTATCCTTCTATAAGAATTATGGTGCATAATTCTTATTCTTCTATAAGAATTATGGTGTTAAATATGGTATTGGTATAAATTAAGAAAACATACGATTAAATTGTTTGTGAAAAAAATAATGCTTCAAGAATATTAAAACAAGAAAAACGATCCGGAGGAGGATTCCATAATTGTGGTGAGATACTCTCTAATGTATAGAGCAAATGATCCATATGTGTAATAATTATAATTTCAACTATTACATTAAACTACTATGTGCATTCGAATTAAAAGTTCTTTGTATTAGGCATTTTAATGATAAATAATGTCGTCAAAGAGTTTAATACATTGAACATGTTCTCCATTTAAAATAATCCCATGTTATTTCATATTATTCAGGCCTTAAGATACATCGCATATATTTTATGTTATTTTAAATATTGGGCATTAATACCATAGTTGCAAGTTAATAAAAGATGATAATAACACTTGCATAAAATGCTTAAAATAATTAAAAGCTAATGAAAATGATGTAAGAAAAAACTCTACAAAAGGTCACGTCAACTAAGATAGTTTAGCAGAATCCGATGATCAATACAGAAAGGAACAAATTCTTTTCAAAATGAGCCTCAATAGGGGTAAAATTGATTTTGAATTCTTGATACTAAAGAGTTAAGATGATCCAACAATGATGAAGAAGTTGTTAATAACTACTATATTGGATTAGGTCTAAGTCATATCAATAGCTATTATGTTCAATAGATTAGTTCATGACTAAATGAAATAATAAACTGATACCGAAACTAGTAGGAGAAACATCAGAAACACTCAAAAGAAACTTTTATTAATCGAGAAATAGGGTTCTAACAAAAAATAACAGAAAATAACAACATAAATACTAACGATGCAAGCAAGCACCTCTAAGGTGCATTCCAAGGGTGGTGGAGATCGGCTAGGTGGAGCGGGATGGTTGGTAGGGGTGGTGGCAGCAAAGGAAAGCTGATAGCAGCGAGGGGGAGGTACAAAATTGCAGGGACAGCAAGTATGGATGGTCGTAGGTCACCAGAGACAAGCGGATTGGTGGCTGGAAGGTGCTGGACAGCAAGGGCAGCAGGAGTGGGGGTGAGAAGCAGTCGATTGGGAGTATTGGGAAGGATGGAGAAGGACCTAGACGGCTGGACAGCCAAGGAGGCTGCAAGGGAACGCAATACAAGTGTTGAGATGGGGCTAGAATGGTGGGAAAGCAAAGAGAAACTGCTTTAGCAGGATCAATGGACTGCAAATGGTGGTCAGGGAGGCTAGAAAGCAAGGCCGGTTGCTATTGTCAGCGGAGAAGAAGGGTTAGGGAAAACGACAAGGGGAGATGCATCACCACCTCGAAGTAGGATGCAGCCAGAGCACCACTATCCCCTCGGATACAACCCACAAGGCAGAAAAAGGCTTCACACAAGATTTCTGAAAGCAAACACAGCAAAACTCCCCGCCTACAATCAGAAAATAACAATTTATAGACTATTACATGAATAAAAAAAAATTGAAAGAAATAAAGAAGGAAACTTTCACACAAAAGGAAGTGGTGGGAAGGCAAGAAAGATCCAAAAATTAGCCATTAAAACAC
Source organism: Phalaenopsis equestris (assembly GCF_001263595.1). Classification (NCBI taxonomy): domain Eukaryota; kingdom Viridiplantae; phylum Streptophyta; class Magnoliopsida; order Asparagales; family Orchidaceae; genus Phalaenopsis; species Phalaenopsis equestris. The sequence goes on from NW_018164905.1 coordinate 105,845, forward strand.
TTCCATATGATAAAGAAGCAGAACATAAGAAAAGAGAGGGGTGGGCGGCAGTTCGGCCCCATCAAAATCCCGCCCCAAAGCAGCTCGGTCTAGTTTATCCTGACGGTCCCAATTGATCATCGGAGACCCCACTCGAGCTGAACGGCCTAGTTTATCTTGAACAGTCCCACAAGGCCGGTCTATCCACTAGAGGGAGTTCCTGCTACAGGAAACACCACTCCGGCGATCTCACACTTCCGTATCCGCTCGAGTGTCAGTCTCCCAAGATTGGGAGAGCTTCAACCTCATTCATCGAAGCTTCTGGTTTTCATGGCACGACGTCAAGTCCCATGTGGGACGATCATGTTGGTGTTGTCATTCCACAACACATTTTGGTAGAAAAGGTATTCGTCCTCTTTTGGCATATCATGGGCGGAAGCTGCATATAGAGGGTGGTTTACCTCAATGCAACTCTCAAGCTCTTACATTTGAAATTTTGTCCATCTACTTCTCATGCCTAGCATGTGGTGGTTGAGTAATAAGTATGTGAGGAGAACTCAATTTTGGTATGAAATCTGTGGCAGACTGTATTACTCTCACTAGAGACCACTTAAGAAAGACATCTTCTTCAGTGAAAAGACCTGGGTCCCATTTAAGAATTTACATTCCCCCTCAAACTACTAGTGCACATTTCAAAATTGAGATTCATTGCTCCTGTCTGGACATCTGCTAATGGGTACCCCACTGTCGGCCGGGATTTTTGGAAAAATGGTTTAAATTTCAATTTAAAGATATATAAATATCAATGTAATTTTGATTTTTTTTAAAAAAATAGTACTTTTGATTTTAAAATAAATGAGACCAAACAGGTCTCACATATTTGATAGTTTGGACGGCTGAGCGCGATACCACAAATAGTACAGTATCCCGAACAGTATCCCGAAGGATAAACATACCATTTGTAGTAGGCTCAACCACTCAAACCAAAGAACTTTGAGACATCTGTTTGGCCTGTGAAACCTTTTATGTATGACGAACAAGTTCTCGTACCTAATATAAAGATTAGATGGGGTTTCTTTTATCTGGGTTTTTTAGTTCCCTATAGAAGCAAGCTCTAATAGTTAATTACATCTTAAATGACAATGGTCACTTAAGAATACTCTCGATTAAGATCAGCGGTTCTGCCTTCAAAATTTCAAAGTTTATGTTTCCAAGATTGGACACGGGAAAGTCAAATGGGAGTGACTCAAATAGGAACAATTAGTTTAAGGAATCCAAATGAATGAAGAGTAGGGGTAATCACGAATCCGAGGAAAATCCCAATGACCTCTCAACTATCATATTGTTTGGTTTTATGTCTTTGAAATGATGTTTATTTAATGTTTTAATCCTGTAATTTATTTTAGAATTTAGGACTTACATTCGTACAATATCTGATCGTGCAAATAGCCTAAAAAGATAGAAGGATTTACACATTACCGTACGGTAAGCTCGAAAACCTAAAAAAGTATTAGAACTTATAATTGCAGAATATGTTTGTGCAAAAACCTAAAGACAACAAGTGAGGACTTCCGTTGCGACAGGCAAACCACCTCAAAATTCTATGACTTGTTATTTAAACTAATGAAAATATTTAGTTGTTGTAGACTTGTTGTATTGTTGTAGAACGTTATCCCCCGTCCACTACATCTTGGTCGTGCTACCCACGAAGAGTTGCTTCATGCGCCATGTAGTAAAAGTTTCAGGTTTAGTTTCTCATACGTGAGTGTACAATATTGAAGACTTACTGCAGTATACCTCCTGAACCATGCAATATCCAAAATTTTTTGTAGTTAATTTAAAGCATACATAAACTAACTATGCTATAACGAAGTACAGTAAATGAAAACAGTATAAGGTGCGGTAAATAAAACCAGTATAAAGTAAAGATATCGTAAAGAGCAATAAAGGAAATGCAGTAAAGTGCTATAAATATACTGTAACATTTGGGTATTTGAGTTTTTTGTTATTGTTGTACTAGTAAATGGGATCAGCATCGTAGATAAAAGTATTGTAGAGAAATTTAGCTAGCAGAACAAACAAGTGTTTATGTATAACAAAATAATTGACGGAGTACTATATGGAAAGCCCTGAGATAACTAAAAGTGACCCACAGAGACCCGAAACAAATCGTAGAAAAAAACACAAACAAATAAAAAAACACAGTGTCACGTATAAAGGACTAAGGGTGTGTGATTTATATGTGACATTAGGAATGTCCCCAACTGCTAGAAGGATTTGAGTGTAAAATTCAAGCTCAAATTCCGAAACATTGGGTTTTATTTTCAATCAAGTTATGACGAGAATTTCACTATTTGATTAGAATTTAGAATTTCACTATTTGATTTAATTAAATCAGTCATAAACCACAGCCAGGTGCATATCATGTCTATTATTTTAACTAACTTATGAATTAGGGTCAGGTGCCTAGCTTCGGTATCCATTTGAAAATTAGATAGATAAACTCTCACCTAGGATGGGCTCCTAAAATCTAGGAAACCCACACTTCAATTTGAGCTTGAAGTATTTTAAAGTGTTATATCTTCAATAAAGTGTTTCTCAACTAATCCTCGAACATATTTAAATCAAACATAGCTCACCATCATGCCCTTAAGACTCAGGGGGTAAACCTATAATTTTGCCAAAAAAAATATTCATGAAATGTGTTTCAATCCTATTTAAAACAATTGAGCTTAAATCTAATTGATAATTTACTGATCTTTCAATTTATGTTCCTAACTCTTGAATCATTTAAGCTCCTATTTTCTCTCAATTCTCACAATTAAAATTTTATCATTCTTATGTAAAAAAAGGTGAATGATTTCCTACCCCATTTTCCTTTGGGCTTCAATTATGTCAACAGACTAATTATCATTGTTTTTTTATAGTTCCCTCCCCTCTGATTACCCCCCCCCCTTTTTTCTTTTTATTTTTTAAAGGTGTGAATCAATCCTGAAAATAATTAAATCAAAAATTCTCATTTTTAACTTAACCATTGATAAGAAAAAGAATAACAAAAATAAATCAACGAAGAAAGAGGCCGGCCCACTTATAAAAAAAAATCAGCTAAGAAGTAAAATCGCAAGTGAATCGACCTAAAGGCGTTTAAATTTTTCAAAACAATGATCAAATCAGTCCCAAAAGGTGCGTAAAGACCTCCAAAAATCAGCACTTAAAGTGCCCAAATCGATGTATAAAAGCCTCCAAAAATCAGCACTTAAAGTGCCCAAATCGATGTATAAAAGCCTCCAAAAATCAGCACTTAAAGTGCCCAAATCGATGCATAGAAGTCTTCAAAAATCTATCAAATGAACCCAATGGATGCTACCCAAAAGTCACAAACTCCATAATTAAAAGCAACCACCAAGAGAGTGTTTAAAGCCCCGTTCCAACTTGTAAGCCACATTGATATTCCATATGCAATTTTCCAACAATTTTGTATGTTTCGTATCATGAAATTGAAAGAAAATATATTTCCAAATAAAATCTTGTAACTTCCATGCGAGCCACACAATCATGCCATCATTTTATCTTTAGAAGGTGAAATTCGCATTGTTAAGGTGCTAGATACGTAAATATATAAGAATTGTTAAGAATTGTGTGGTATATATAAGAATTGTGTGGTATGTATGTAAATTTTCCAAAGAATAGTTAAGACCAGCCTAAAACTCATGTTCCTGTTTTTAAAATGAACTCACTAAAAAGAAAGATGAATATAAACAATAGAGATTAAGGTGGATTTCATGGTGCTTCAAACAATTGAAATAAGCAGACATCCCTTCCTAAAGGAAAAAAAATGTCTGAAGCTTCATCACTTTCAAACAAACAAGAAGGATCCAAAGCCTCGTAAAAAAAAACTACAGGAAAACAGTCGTTCAAAACAGTCCCATCCTGTGTATATATTTCTTTGGATTATACATAGGAAGAAAGCTAATCAGCACCATCCCTCCTAACAGTAAGCATTCCATATTCAAGAAAATATAAATGTGAGAGAAGAAGGCTATGCAAATATATTAGAATCACCTGTTATGCATCCCATTTCTCCAATTAATCAAATGGCCGCGACCATCTAATAGCAACCAGTTGGCGAAAATTCAAGATCAACCAAACATGGGTTTACATAAATATCGGTTCCAGCAGGCTTGCAGCATAGGGGTAAAAAAAGAAATCCAAAAAATAGCAAATTTAAGCATCACAGAAATCAGCAAAATATGTAGCTGATGTTGAGAGAAATAAATAAAAAAAAGGGATACATGTCACTAGCAACACACCCATTGACGAAGAAAAGTTTTAATGCTTTTATGTGAAGCCTTAACCTCAATCCTGGAGTGTTCAAAACCTCATTTATCCTCCATTTGCAAAGACCAAGTGTAGTAAAATAAGAGGCTCAAACAGATCAAGTGGAGTGCGATAAATAAAGAGGCGCAAGTAAGCCTTTGTGAAAACTTGGTTGCAGCATGGATATTGAGCAAAACAGTTAAAATACCAAGAAACCCACAGCGGTATCAAGCAACCGAGCAAGGAGTACCGGACAAACCAAGGAGACAGAGCGATTAAGGGAGAGAAAAGAGTTACCTCTTGGAGCCTAGCCCAAAGAAATTTCAGCAGCACCGCCCCTTCTCCCCAGTTTCAATAGCCTCCAACCCACTCTAGGTAGGGCTTTTATAGGCAAGGAAGGAAGACACCACCACCTACCAGCCCCAAGGTGGTCGAATGGGATGATGGGAGAGGAGGAAGAGCATTTAGGGAGAAAGAACAGGCGGCCTAGGGGAGAGGAAGGGTCGGCAAAGAGGAAAGCTCGCGATTGGCGAGCCGTTCAGTCGACGGGGCTGGAGGGGGGCGAGGCGCTGGAGGAGTCGGGCTCGGGCGAAATGTCGAGCGAGAGCGAGAATGCCGCGTGCGGCCGATTGCGGGAACTAGAGCATGCCTAGGTCGCGATTCTGAGTGCGTGAGTAGGGATTAAGTGGGATTTTCTTTTATTATTATTGTTATTCTTTATAATGTTTAATATTTAAAATTCTCAATTCGTGCTTTTTTTACTTGTTCATGAAGTCATGGCAAACTAGATGTCCTTTCTAGATAATTTCAATGTTCCGGACGCGCTGGAGCGGTTTGTTCCGTCATCTGGGGTCGTTCGGACGAATTCAACGATTTGAGTGTGATTTGTTCGTGTGTAAAACTATAGCAATATTTGTGTCATTCTTACATAAAATTGACGTTCTATTCCGGACTCGTTGGCGCAGTCCGTTTTGTCATCCGAGGTTGTTCAGATAACTTCATCGACGATCGGGTTAGAAATGTATCAAATTTGATTTGTCTTCAAATTTTGAATTCTTGATCGGTCATTTCAAAAATTAACTTATATTTCGATTAATTGTGAAGCCTTTACAGGTGTAAGTGACGCGAAATTCTTGATCGGTCATTTCAAAAATTAACTTATATTTCGATCATTATCAGTGTCCTAAGGCTTTTAAACCTTATAGGAACTCTACTCGGGCCACGACGTGTTGATCCTAGCCACTCAACCCAGTGATGGTGGTACATGAGCTTAGCCACTCAACTAGATGGTAACAGCTTGAAATCATAACCACTCAACCGAATGGGGATGGCTTGGGACCATCATTGTGAGGCTTCGCAAAAGAGTTAAGAGATGGTTTGTTTTTAAATGGTGTGGGTCTCGGCACTAATCCTTTAAAATAGTCGATAGAAAAATCATATGGCTAAATCGTAAGCTCTATGAAGAGGAAGGAAAGATCTCACAAAAATGAGGTCAACAAATGGACCCCAACAGGTGTGATGTGTTAGACAAGCACGCTGCGCGTATTGGTGTTGACTGAATGGATCGACCAAATCGATGAACCGTCTAAGTTGACATAATTGGAACAGAGCTCGAACCCGAGTTAAAATTGGGTTTGAGTTGGGGCTTCCACTAGGAAATTCCCAACTCAAAGATAAGGTATGGATTGTAGAAAAAATTCTGCTGGGGATGACAAGATTTGATTTTTATTATTTTGGTGTATTGCTTGTTTTGTTGCATGGTTTGTTTTGATTGGTGTGATTTGTTTTTGTTTATGTTTAGTATTTCGTAGGAAATTTTGTAATTGTGAAAATGTATGAAATGTTGCGGGAGGAAGAATCCTTGCACTAGCTCAGAAATGTTAAATGTGTGGGAATCGAAATCCTTGCTAAAGATTTGATTTGACTTGATTGGAATCATTGTGATAGAAAATGATCTTAAAGCGATGCGAAATCGAATGTCGGAATCCTAATGCCCTAAAATTTGATATGTGAACCATTGTAAAGCAATGCGAAATCGGATTGGAATCCTCATCATCTAAAATTTGATATGTGAACCACTGCAAAGCAATGCGAAATCAGATGTTAGAATCCTCATCCTCTAAAATTTGATATGAACCATTGCAAAGCAATGCGGAATCGGATGTTAGAATCCTCATCCTCTAAAATTTGATATGTGAACCATTACAAAGCAATGCAGAATCGAATGTCGGAATACTCAACTTCTAAAATTTGACATGAAACATTGCAAAACAATGCGAAATCGGTGTTAAAATCCTCATCCTCTAAAATGTAATGTGAACCATTGCGACAGGAAGTAGATCCTAGAGCAATGCAAAATCGAATGTCAGAATCCTCAACCTCTAAAATTTGATATGTGAACCATTGAAGAGCAATGCGGAATTAGATGTCGGAATCCTCATCCTCTAAAATTTGATATAAACCATTGCAGAGCAATGCGGAATCGGATGTCAGAATTCTCATCCTCTAAAATTTGATATGAACCATTGCAAGCAATGTGAATCCGATATCGAAATCATAATCCTCTAAAATTTGGTATGTATTATTGCAAAGCAATGCAGAATCGGATGTTGGAATCCTCATCCTCTAAAATTTGATATGTGAACCATTGAAGAGCAATGCGGAATTAGATGTCGGAATCCTCATCCTCTAAAATTTGATATAAACCATTGCAGAGCAATGCGGAATCGGATGTCAGAATTCTCATCCTCTAAAATTTGATATGAACCATTGCAAGCAATGTGAATCCGATATCGAAATCATAATCCTCTAAAATTTGGTATGTATTATTGCAAAGCAATGCAGAATCGGATGTTGGAATCCTCATCCTCTAAAATTTGATATGAACCATTGCAGAGCAATGCGGAATCGGATGCCAGAATTCTCATCCTCTAAAATTTGATATGAACCATTGCAAGCAATGTGAATCGGATATCGAAATCCTAATCCTCTAAAATTTGATATGTATTATTGCAAAGCAATGCAGAATCGGATGTCGGAATCCTCATCCTCTAAAATTGGATATGAACCATTGCAAAGCAATGCGGAATCAAATGTCGGAATCCTCATCTTCTAAAATTTGATATGTGAATCATTACAAAGCAATGCGGAATCCGATGTTGGAATCCTCATCCTCTAAAATTTGATATGAACTATTTCAAAATAATGCGAAATCGGATGTCGAAATCCTCATCCTCTAAAATTTGATATTTTGAATTTGTGGGAAATCTGTGAAATTTGGATATTTTGTGGAATATGGGAAAGTTGTGAAGAAATATCTGTAAAAGAGAATCAGAATGAAAAGGAATGTCAAGAAACTCATATTCAACTCAAGAGCCGATCGAAGAAATGTTTGTGCGAAAGGAGATGCGATTTCATATTAAATAACTGTCATCCCACATACAAACGGGGCAAAAGACAAAAAAGAGTGTGGTTTTATGTAGATGGAACCAACTAGCCTCTTCCACACAAGAAAAATGATAGAAAGTTCCTGTGGAAGGAAACTTCGAGCCGAGAAAAGTGACGCTAGTGATAGGTCAAGAAAACTGAAGTTCGCAATTTTGATTTTGATTTTTTTTATTATTATTTTATACATATACATATATATATATATATATATATATATACATATACATATATATATTGTTATAGTTTGACTTGATTTGTTTAAGTTTTGAGAGGTTTTTTCTTTTTTAAGAACAGTATTTGCTTTAAGATTTGGACTCAATTTTAGACAGGTGCAGCATCCGTGTTTCTAAGAACAAAATTGTCTTTGAAACATCGAGATGCATAGTACTTCTCGAGGTATTATCCACTGACTGAAAACATGTGTAAAAATAACTCATTCTTTAAGATAGTATCAAAACTATATTCTTTCAAGTACACATAAAGATATGTTACTTCTAGGGACGCACAACTCAAGAGGTTGCAACATTGTATCGTCGTTGTAGTGGATGTTATTGTTTCTTCGTCACTGATTTGTGTAAAGATTGTCCACGTTCTGAGAAATCGTTTTGACGTTCTTGAATTGATGTTGGGGTTGAGTCTATTAGGCACTGAAAGATATGACTTCACGATAGAACTCTCATTAATTGCTAATAAAACAGCCTTTTATATAATTCTTTCTTTCTAGGCCTAAGCAGATTTCAAAAATTTTGATCATGTGATTAAAACATTTTTTATTTACCGAAGAAATTTCTGAGTCAATTAATAGTTGACCAAAAGACATAAGATCACTTAACTATTTCCTGAGTATAATATTAAGAGAATTTTCTTAAAAGAGTTTTCAAGTTTTATTAATTAAAGAAAAACTCAAACATCAATTTTTAATTTTATGCTCACCTCAAGCTTCTTCTCATGGAGCCTCTTTTTTTTTCACATTAATTTTTTTCCCGCACCATTTCTTTTTTTATTATTTAGAAGTATTATATCTGGTAGAGCATATATTAAAGATTTTGAATATTTGAACTCCCTTGATTAACAATTTTCAAATATTTCTTAAGACAAATCCTACGATATTATAACTCGTTTGAAAGTCAGGACCAGTCAATTACTTGTGTTTCAAGCACAGTGTTTTATTTCGGAATTTACTTAGGACCCAGTCCTAAATTTTAAAGTGAAGGACCCCGTCATTAGGGCATTAATTTCACTTTCCCCTGAAATCATAAAATTTATGCAACAATATATATATATATATATATATATATATATATATATTCCAAATAAGCTTTCTAAATGTTGGAACAAAATCTAACAACAAAATAGTTCTTTTATTGTGGTGGGCGTGCCAGACTAACACGGATACTACTAACATCCATTTCGTCAACAAAAGTAGTACAATAGTAATCAAATGAAGTTCCATCATTTGTTAGCTCATAGGATTCAAGTGGAACACTGAGATCGACCGAAAACATATTTATAGAATCTCTTTCAGGTTCCCTCAGATATGCTTCTGGGATCGTTATGCACCCATCCTTGAAGTTCTCCTCAAGCCAGTCTTTGAAACTGAAGCACTCCTCTATGGTATGTCCAATGAGCCTGTGATACGGCCAACATCTCGGGTGCCCTTTCTTGTTGACTTCGTCCGGCCTTCTTGGTTTGGGCAACCTAAATTCGAGTTTCTTGATTAAATTGCGGAACATCTTTTTTATTGCTTCATCTTTAAAGGAGTATGTTTTGTTTAATTGATCAACCATGGTTGAAACTTGGCTCATTTGTCTGATAAGGTCTTTGCTGAAATGACTGTTGTGCATTCCATCGAGGGTGTTGATAAGTATATCAAGGTTGTTGGTCTTGCATTTGCAAAGTTCGCTTGCTCCTGCTGACCACTGCAACTATCCCAGATTTTTTCTCGAATGTCTTCATTGGCTCTAGTCCCTCGGCTTTCATTAGAAAACTAAGTTGCTCAGGCTCTTCTTGGAGATTCCTAGCTTTGCTAAGGTGCGTCTCGAATGTCCTGATGGTGAATCCCTTGAGTAAGAAACTCACTGGACCATAGATGTTCTTTAGAAGGATTTCAACTGCGTGCTGCTCCTAGAGTTGTGGTTCACACTTCAGGCTCAAATTTCTCCATCGCAGGATGTAGTCCATCAATGTTTCGGTTGGCTTCTGTCGCTCCACTACGAGATCACCGACGGTGATATGGTGTTTAACTCTAGCAAACCGCTTAACAAAATGGACTTCCAATACTGCAAATGTTTTCAGTGAGCCATTGAGTAATTCTTTGTACCAGTCAAAAGCGATTCACGAAAGACTGCTCATAAATTGACGACACAACTACCCCGCGTTGTAGCAACTTGCTCGAAAGTGTGCAACATGTTGTCGGGGGTTTCCCGTTCCACCATATGTCTTGAATGATGGTGGTGCCAAACCTATGGGGTATTGGACATCATTAAATTCTTCGGGATAGGGTCTACCCTTTAGAACAATGCTCCTCCTTTTGACTGAGTTAGGGCTTCTCTCATTTGTCGTTCCACCATAAGTTTAATATCTTTTTCTGGTATTGATTCATGAACCAAGTCTTTCTTTGCTTGATCATCTTCATTGACCGAAGTGAATTCCTTATCATAGACGATCTGGAAGCTTTCTGGATGGCTTGCCCGTGGAGGTACTATCGGCGGTGACTGTGATTGTCTTTGAATAGTGGCTATAGCGATCGTCATTTCTTCTAGTTGTTTCTTCATTTGGTTGATATGTTCATCACATTGTTAAATGACCCTCTGAAATTCATCTACGGCGTTCTCCTTGGTGGGTAAAGGAGATCGCACGAGGATAATGTGGCTCTGGCCTCAACAACGTTGATTTTTGCGAATTCCTCTATCACATAATCTGACGGATCGTAGGGTTCATCACCCATATCTTTTCTTTGTTCTTCACAAAATAGTGGAATGTCGATTCGAAGCCTTTCCAACGTAGCCTCGATCGACCTTCCTTTGACAACATTAAGGTTAATTGGAGATTTTTTATGAGCTTCACCTCTTTTGCTTAGTATTCGTATAGTTGTGTAGATGCCAGTTAGAACAACTGGATCAACTAAAATCATGTTGATGGAACATCTTTCAGATTCTGTCAAATACTCCTTCGGAATTATTATGTTCCCGTTTTTGAAATTCTTTTAACTAAATCATTATGTTCTTCTCACAAACTTCATTGTTTATTTATCATTACCCAAATTTTCAAGAACGCCCTGCTTCGTGAAACAAATCAACCCATGATTTTGATTCAATATGCCCAAATCCGTGGCACTTGCAACACTTCCTCGAATATGCCCAAATTCGTCAAATAAAGAAGTGGATTGGTTTCACATGTTCTCCACTCTGACTCAATTTTTTCTCCGACGGGGTCATCTTAGATATTCTCCTGGGTGTAATCTGGCAGTAAGACCTTGATTTTGAGCAGTGTCTGTAAGACGCAGTGGTCGCCCGATAACATGGTATCTCTACTTCTGAAGGAGTCTAAATCTTCTATCTAAGGTAGGCTGGTAGGACGTCATTGATCTTCCTCGGGGTAAGAAAGCATGATTGGTCGCCAATAGGTACTTATAAACCTACGTAGTTGACTATGATGAGACAATTACTACAATGGCTAAGTTAAACACTACTAGTGTCCTGTTGTCTCTTGTGGTGAAGCTGGATTGGCCTTTATCCCAGTTAAATATCAATACTGCATTCTTGAATGGAGAGCTTAAAGAAGAGGTATACATGTCTATCCCTCCTAGCTTTGACTTTAGTGCATACAGAGAACAAGTGCGTAGGTTGTGGAAATCCCTCTATGGGCTAAAACAATCCCAAAGGGCCTGGTTCAACAAGTTCACAAAGGTGGTCGTGGGTCATAGTTTTACTTAGGCTCAATTGAATCACACTCTCTTCTCTCAACATTCCTCCAATGGCCAAACGACTATCATTATTGTCTATGTTAATGAAATTGTTCTTACATGTAATGTCTCAACATTCCTCCAATGGCCAAACGACTATCATTTAATGAAATTGTTCTTACATGTAATGATCTCCCAACATTGAAATTCTTGAAAGACATTCTAGTTTATTCTTTTGAAATGAAGAACTTCAGATCTCTCTAATACTTCTTAGGCATGGAAATGGCTCGGTCATCTAGAGGCATTTGTCTGGCACTGCAAAACCTTCTTATGTGCAAAACAGTGGTTGTCTCTATCGATCACAATGAAAAATTATTTAAAAATTGCAAATAATGTGTCTATCAACAAAACTCGTTACCAGTACCTTGTGAGAAAACTCATCCACCTCGCTTATACTCACCCCGACATATGTCACAGTTGGTATAATGAGTCATTTAAATTATGACCCCTATGAGGACCATCTCCAAGTTGTCCACCAAATTCTCCAGTATTTATATGGCACATCGGACTCAAATTTGTTATTTTCTCATCACACCTCTCTATTTATTGTTGCTTATACAAATGTTAATTGGGTTGGGTCGGTTCATGATTGATGTTTCACTTCGGATATTGTTCAATTGTATGGAAAAATCTTGTCACATGAATAAACAAAAAATAGCTATGGTTGTCTAGAGTAGTACTAAAGCTTAATTCCACTCCATGTTCTGGATCTATGAAGTCTTCTGGTTAGGCATCATGTTTCGTGAACTTCGTATGTCAACATACGTCCCGCTGCAGTTATTCTGTGATAATAAGGTCACCATCAGCATTGCTCACAATCCAGTCCAGTATGATCATACCAACATGTGGAGATTGACAAACATTTCATTAAGAAAAAGATCGAGTACGAGAAAATTTGTGTTTCTTTTGTGTCCTCCAGTGATCAGCTAGCTGACATCCTCATCTAGAATCTTCCTCGTCTTTGTTCGATGACTTTAAATCCAAGTTGAACATGACTGACATCAATGCTTCAACTTGAGGGGGAGTATTAGATTTATAACGACAATTCCTAGTCGTTATTAATTATTATTAGCTTTCAATCCTTCATTATGTATTTTCTATTTGATTTATTTTATTTTAATTCTTTCCTATTTATTTCTTTCCTTTGTTGTGTATTGTAATTGGGTTTAAATACTCCTCCTATCAATAATATAATGTTGCTCTATTCCAAATCCTGGTTCTATTCTAACAATATCTAATCCTTTATAACACATATCTTAAGCTTCAACCGCCACACAATATTCTCTTCTCTTCTTTCTCCTTCGGATCGATCACCTCCTCTGCTAAACTTGTTTGACCTGCACAGACTTGCACTGTGCCACTTTTGCTAGGTTTTGGTACAAGGGTAGGCCTCACACCGTGATAACTTCCCTCCTCCGGCTTCTTCCTCTTGCTTCCTCCTCTGCACCACACTGATGTCGGCTCCTCTGCTTGACACCGACGCCGCCTCCTCTCTGTTGGAGTGAGACGTCGTCGTCCGTCGAAGTCGTTGCCTTTGGCTATGGGGAAGCCCTAACTTGCGCCTGTCAATCTTCTTGCTTTCATCTCAAGTCGATCAATTCCCCTGGTAAGTCCTCACAATTTCACCTGTCTACCCGCCTTACAAAATATAGAGTGAAAATATCCCTTCGTTTCCCGCCTCCACGTTTCCTCCTCCCTCTTTGGCTCCCTCGGTTATATGAAACAAGGTGTCACAATTGATCTTTGTAGTCATATGATTAGAGGCTCCTAAATCTATTATCCAAATTTAAAATCTCTCATTAATAGTAAGATGGAAAATAAATATATTTTCTTAATGTGTCAGTTGGTGAGTTCTGAATTATCTCTAAAAAGTTTTTTCAATATTATAGGCTATTCCTTGATGAATGATTTGGAATTAACATTCAAAAAAAAAAATTAGCGTCTTCATCCCGTGCTTCATCATAAACCCTGAGCATATTTAGGGTTGCAACTAGTTGCAAGAAGGAAGTTGACCACTGCTTCAGCAAGTAGAGAACTGGTTGCTGCAACAAATGATGAAAATTGGCTACTGCACCTACTTCTGCTAGACAAGAATTCCAACAAAAAGATTACCTGTGGGGAGAATTTGAGGAAGTGTCTGCTGCTCGGCTGAAAATATTCTGGAGGAGGCTCTGCAGAAAAAAAATTTCGGTTATAGGGAGAGTTCTGGAGGCAAAAGAGAATAGAGAAGGATCTAAAAGAAGAAATCTGACTGAGTAAGGCCTCTAGGAAGAATACTGACAGTTGGGAAGAGTTCTGCTGCCTCTGGTGCACAGCAGGAAAAATGCTGTTGCTCCAGGAAAGAGCAAATTTTGACGATTGGAAAAAATTATTGTGGTTGAATGCAAACAAGCCGGCAGATTTTCTGAGCCGGAAGATGGAAATATGATAGAGGGAAGCTGGGTTCGGCAGAGGGGATTCGGGCCTGCAGGGAATAATAGATATGGTCTGCAGTGTTGTAGATGTGGGCTTTCAAGCTGCCAAAGGAATCTGGCAGAAATTCATATACGGAAGATGCAAGCCTGCAGCGAAATTAGGACACAGCTAGTTGCAGCTACTTTTGTCGCTGCTGCAGACGTGTGATGCAGCAGTTCAGGAAAAAAGTAGCCCGACAGAGAAATACCCCCATAGGAAATTCTGGCTGAGTACCAGTAGATATGCAGCACAGAAAACAGGCTGCAGGAAGAATTTATGGTGGCCGAAAATGTTGAGGAGGATTTTTGGCTACCTGCATGGATTTCCAGTGCCAGGGAAGAGGACTGCATGAAGAAAGAAACCTCTGCAGGGATATCCAGCACCAGAGAAGGGGACTGCAGCGAGAAATAGGTCTGCATCGAGGATTTCCGACTGTAGAAGGAGGTCCAACGGCTAACGTAAGGTCTAAAGCTCCACCTTGTAAAAAACGGATTTAAAGAGGAATAATTCTGTTTCTTCTTCATTCAAAAATAGGGTACATATTTATTAGAAAATCAATCCCTCTTTATTTACAAACTCACCAACTCATATAAATTAGAAAAAGAAAAATACTAGTCATTGTTGTGGTATATATATATATATATATATAATAGAACGGGAATAAACAAATTAAATGCTTCCTAAAATATCTCAATCAAATCCTTCAAAATTTGGAGATAATGGTGGGCCCACACAAGAGAGGTAAATATGTAAAGAACAAAATATTCTACGATTTTCAAAGGAACACATGTCCATCAATGACTTGTAAGAATCAATGTTCATGTTAGTGTGTCATGAGGATATCAATGCATTGACAAATGTAACATTACACCTTAAATTGTAAAAAAATCCCACATCCATGCCAATGAATTTCATATTATGAAGTCTAAATGACTATAATTCCCCTTTAGGATGGAAAAATCATCTAAATAGTCTTTCATGCCCCAATTTATCACAATAACCCTGAATTTATTAACACAAAACATAATATCAACCAACCAGAGCAAGCATAAATGCCAACAATCCACTTTTACAGCCCAAATATATGTTCATCATCATCAAAATCACAAAGCATTGCACCAATATTACAAGAAATATGTTAACGACATTGCAAATTTTAAAGCATGGGCAAAGGAACAAAGCTTAGTTAGCCCCTCCTTGAAATGCAACACATGTTCAAATCGAAGTGCCACTCCACTTTCTCTATGTACATGGTCAATCCCTTCAATCGAACAGTAAAATCAAGTAATGGAAACGAGCTCCAACTTCCATCCGAAATGTATGGTCTGGCCACCCAAATTAAAGAAGAAAACTGTTTGCAAATTGGAACCATGCTCCTTCCAACTATGAATTGGGTGCTTTGAGTGCTATGATTAACTTTGTTATTTCTTTGCCTTCCTTTAAAGTTATAGCTATCTAATCAATCCTTGTAATGCTTCATAAGTGACTCATCTATAAAGTACTCTATAAATAACAAAGTTGTGTTACTATATATTTTGGTCATTGATTAACAAAATTTTGGTTTGCTCTTCTTAAATTCACGGAATAAAGCCTGGTGGCTTGTTCCCATGCTTGAAGAGGCTTGGCGCCCAATTCAAACTCTTAACAATTTGGGGAGGACAGGGTTTACCATGTCAAGTGTTATTCTTGTTCTACCCCTCCCTCAATTTTGCTCATCCCTCCAAAGCCTTGGCAATCTTCAAACGCCTTCACATTACATTGGAAATATCCCAAAACATTCTCTTAGCCCAAAAAAATAACCATCCACTTTTCGCTATCTCCACTAGCCTCGAGACAACTTTCACCCCTCAACATACCTTCAAAGCAACCCTTACTACTCTCATACCTTCACTAGATAACCCTCCTAAACCCGACTAACCACAATCCACCTCTGACCGCACATAACCAAAATATAACTCTAGTCCACAACAAAATCAATGCTAAATAAATAAGACAATCCAAGCTTGTAATTTTTGGCCTTTTCAATAACATGCACCAACACCAACTCTAAAGCTCTACAAACAGTTCAACTCAACATCATCATCCCATGTAACTAACATTCAAATTAGCTTCATCTTCAAGATCTTCCAACTGCTATTAACATATTTAGAGCTTACTGGTTACCAATTGATCCAAAGGTCTAAGCGAGTCATCACCTCAATATTTGAGTTAAAGTACATGCAAAATCAATTTCAATTCTAATCATTGGGCCACTCTCTAGCTAAGATTTGTAAGACCTAACGTTTGACATTATGAGTCAATTAAAAGCCAATGAGAGCCGGTGAGAGGCGACAGCAGCGAGAACGAATGGAGAAGAGAAGGGGATCAGGATTTTGCCCTAAAGCCGCGGTGAAAGAATGGAGGGGGCAGAAGGAGAATCGAGGGGTATTTGCGGGCACATAAGAGGGGATTACAACATTTGCAAAGGGGTAACAAAGAGACTTCGCACTGGAAACGAAGCCAAAGCCATGGAAAGCACCTACTCCCCTTGTTCCCACTTCCTCTTTCACTGTTTCGCCGACGACTTGTGTTGAAAAGCTACCAGAGAGCCACCTGCCAAACACTCCAAATCGCGTTTTCAAAATGATAAGCATCCAAAATGGCACCCCAAACACACCCTAAGTCTCAAATGATTTCAGGCTAAAACCATGATCATGAAGCCCAAGCTCTCTCCTTGAAGTAGCTACCTACAAATAATTCCAACCAAACTCAATCTAGAAGCTAGCATATGCCATTTGCATTAACTTTCAATTGACACAGACCCTCCTTCAAAATGTAAGCCCCGGCTTTCAAAATTAAGAGAATCAGATTGAGTTGAGGCCATAAGTTCTCTAAATAAATCAGATTGACTTAGGCTAGGTGACAACAACTAGGGTAGTCACATCTACGCATCGAGGTTGGAAAAGAGCCCCAACATTTAAAAACCCATCGCATTTTCACACATTCTTTCTCTATGAAGTGAGAGTGAGAGAGAGAAAGAATGTGATAAATATAGGCTGGAGGGTGGTTTTTCAATCCATCCCATCCTCAAACTACTCAACCCATTTTGAAGTGACAGGAGACATGCTGGGCAGAATACATATTAAAAGGGTAATTGAGTAATTCAATGACTACACTCACGGTTAAAGAATTATATCCTTAGTTATGAAAAACAATGGGACCAAATCAAGGGTTTGAAAAAAAAATTTAACCAAACTCCAATATCATAAAAGATAGTAAGTTCAACATGCAAAATGCCCAACAAATAATAGCAGACGCTGAACAATATAGTTATTCAACAATAGAAAACCCCATTGTAATGTCATAAAAGTCATAACATTCAATGTACAAAATCCCCATTTTGGTATGCAAGATAATTATATGTTTATGTTTTTAATGTCCATGGCTCTCCTGATGTTCTTTCCAAGTTACAAATTGGTTGGGCCTGTCAAATGGGCCATCCTTACCTACTTGATAGAATATATTCTAGATAAGATGATTGAACACCGTATGTGTTGCTATCATATAGTTCATTATTTTATCAATTTACCAAATTATAAAATAAAGCTGTTCACACATGTAGGTATTTGCACACACCAGATAATGAATTCATATTCATGTAAGAGAGATTTTTACACATGAAACATGAAAAGAGCAACACAGACTAGGAGCGTGAATCCATATCTCTAGTAATCATATTCTACTTGGCAATCAAAATTTTTGTACAATTCCAGACAAAATCTTGATGCAGTATAAGGATTCTTATGTAAGTCGATGCAAATATAATTGATTGATTCACAATTTTTATGCCATCTATATCAATTTCTACATTAATATGCAGAAATGAAATATCATTGAGTAGAAGAAAGAGATGAATCATGAAAGAAGAGATATAAAAAGCAAGACGAATCAATGCAATATTGTCCTAGTATAACTCATGTTCTCTTGCTCGGTTTACAAGGACGCATCTTCTTTTTTTTCTTTTAATGCTTTGTTTGGAAGAGTTAAGTGGTGTGTTCAGATCTGGATACATTTTGAAGATGGTCCAAGAAAAACCTTATTCCAAAAGGCAAAGAGGGCCTTGGCAGTGAAGAGCAATGTTCACAATCTACAGTTTGGTATAATTGTGATTCTGAAAACTGATATTGATTCAACAAAGTATATCCAAATTGCAAGAACTTATATAGAAACCATATTACAAACACGTCTGACTGTCATATTTCTACAGTTTTCTTATATTATTTGATTATAAGCATTCCACACTAGGCCTCTAAACTCTGCATGTAAGAACAAGAAGACCTTAAGATGCACAAACAGAAAGTAAAGATATGGAATATTCTATAATGAAGAATGCAAAGTCTACATAAACACAAAGCTACTATAGCAATTGAGTGTATTACTGACCTGTTTAAAGATGGTGCTTGTTCCTGCTCCTGGATATCCAAGTAGTAAAAGTTTTTGGATCCTTTTAGGCTCCAAGTACTCAGGAACTGTTCTAGCTGAATAGGGAGCCTCAGTCCTTGTTCTATGTGAGGTAGTATGAGGGACAGGCAATGAAAATAAAGAACATGCTATCCTTGTTAATGCCTGCCAAATATAAGAAAAATGGTGCTTGAAGTAATGAAAATCAAAAAATTTCCCATAGAAAAAAGATTATAAGCACAAAGCATTTAAGCTAAAAAAAAAGTCACTTTAAAAAGCATTTACCGATTCCCAGATTTTTCCTTTGATGTTATTTTGACCTTCTTCTTCATAACGGCCATCTTCATAGACCCAGAAATGGGTATCTCTTGGGCATTGTACATTTGCTAGCTGAAAAAAAACAAGCATTTGTAAATTTTGGGCGTAAACATGTAAGAAGAATAACCCAAATTTCAGAAGGAAATATGTAATCGAACATAAATGGAAAAATGCAGCATCAATGAACTAGCCCGCAAGTAGAACACAACACATCAAATAAGTGAGATGAATAATAATTTATAAATGCTTGACCAAATCAAAACAAGGAGTCAAAATGCTCTCTTCTTATATAGCAAACCTCTAATAGTGGCCCAGAATATATCATGGGAAGATCCTATATATAGAACTTACAAATTTAAGTCTTTGATTAATGGATATGCCAGATTCTTATTTTAGCGACTGAATACTCCAATAATTTCATGAAAATTAGCTAATTCACAATTTCATATCATGACATTGCATGATGTAAACAAATCAATGAACTTGACTCTTACACAACTCAGCAAAAAAAGAACCTGAAAGCAAATAAAGTTACAAAAAGAAATAATTATTTTAAAGTGCGACACTGACAAACATATTAGAAGGAGATATAAACAGGATAACACATAGGGGGCATTTATTTGAGCTTTTTGGGCTGAGTTCATTTGAATAATGTGTTCCACCAAACGCGAACAAAACTCGGGGTGATTTCGATTATAATCGCAACGACGGGTATAGGTCGTGTTTGTGTTTCTATCGCGTTAATTTTTCCTAAGTATCCATAGCCATTTTTAGCCGTGCCCTAGCTCTCGCATTTGCCTCCTCTTTGCAAGAATGCCGCATGATCCTCGCGTTGCTGAGAAACCCTATGTAAGAACCGTCTCATCTTCCTCCTCCGCCTCTCTCCTTTTGCAAGTAGAAATAAGTAGTCTTCCCCAATTTTTTTCTTTCAATTCAACACCTTAGACTGATAAAATCGAAGCCTTCGATCATTCTTGTTTTCTATTTTGTTTGCAAAGCCCCTCATTGGACAAAAACCAAACTAGGAGAACCAAATCCTCATTTCTTTCACCTCGTGTCGGTTCTCTAAGAATCCAAGAATCACAACTTTATGCCCATCTCAATTTTTTTCGATTCAATACTTTGTCATCCAAGATCTCACATTCTCCCATAACCACATCACAAACAAAGTGATAGTTTTGTGGTTTCATTGAAGTTTTAGGTCTTACATTTTGCTAATCATAATAAGTTTAGATGTTAGATTTGTAAATTTATAGGAATTGTGTGGTATGTGCGTCAGAAAAAAAAATGTCTAGTGGGATCTCAACGAAAAGTAATGAATTTTGCAAGTTGTACATTCATATGTAACAATGTCATATCTATTATTTGTCCAAGACATGAACTATATGATAAAATTATGTTAAATTTGTAAATTCATAGGAATTGTGTGGTATGTATGTAAAGTTCCATAAAAGAAATCATCCTTTTATTTTTAATGTTTGATAATCATTACCTTGAAAAATTTTATTTGTTTTTTATGTTTTATGGTTGTGATCTTTCTTCACTTTTTTTTGTTAGATTCTTGAAAGGAACTTTGATTTGTTTAATTATTTATTTTAGCTCTTGAAAATTTTGAAAAAGATTAATTATCATCATATGATTGAAAGATTTGAAATCATATATAAATTGGTTAGATATAATAGCAAATGGGCAACACAAGAGACAACACATCATTCGCTATAAGGGAAAAATAAATAAATAAAAAATTTTGACAATTATTTTAAAGATAGTGAATTAAGAAATAGGTCAAAAACATATTTCAACAAAGAAGTTTGACAAAACATTACAAAAAAATTTCATGAGAGAATCGGAAGTTTATATGATGGAACGCAATTAAATAATAAATAGGATTAGTTAAAAAATGATTGGCAAATATGAAAAGTGTTCAAAAGAAGATCTACTGAACATGGCTGGGATCCAATTAAAAATACCATAGATGCATCAACAAGTTGGTCAAAAGGAAAATCAGAGATGAAATAAATTTTAAGACATTTATATTTCTATTTCATTTATAAGAAGAATTATTTGATATAATTTTTACTTTTGATTATATGAATGGAAGACTGTGGCAAATACTGAGAAATTTATGTTTGGTGGAATCGAACATGAGTTAGAGAAGCTTGATCTCAGGTTAGTGAATTTGCAACTCGCGAACATGTTTGAACTCCTCAAGGTTTGCAAGAATGTAGAGAGAACCTAATTGATAATATTCAAAGATCATCACATGAAAAAAATGAACATAGCAATCTAATTATGCTACGAGTCCGTCTTATTTAAAAGTAAGGGTAGATCGCAGTAAAAAATTTGGTCATGCATATCTAAGAAGTCAAATATATATAATAATTAGTTACAGCATGCACAAACTTATTTTTTGAGGCTGTACCAATTCAGCAACAATCTTCACTTAGTCATGAGGTAATAAAAATATTGGAATAAACAAATGAAGTTTATGAAGATAATCCTTTATATCTTTACGCAATGAAGTTACTTGAAGATTCTATTAAGATAAAGATTTTCATATCCATGACATTTGAGAGGAGAGTTCATTAGTTACACTTCTACAAAAATTGTGATTAATGATTCATATTAATTTTATATGCTTTGAGTGAAGCACACTTTATTTTTGTAGAACTATTACTTTTTATGCTACTATTTTGGTAGAACAATTACTCGTTGTTTTTCTACTTGTAATGTGTCATCTCATTTGATACAATGATATTTTATTTTACTTGTGATATCTTCTGTGAACTTGTGATATTTTGTGTTGTGATATTAGTACTTATTATATCTTAAAATGTGATGTTTATAATTGCAATATCTTGTGTTGCAATGTAAGTACTTTTGATACCTTCGGTTATGATGTTTATACTTGTGATATATTGTGTTGAGATGTTACTACTTGTCATATATTGAACTGTTATGTTATTTGTGATATAATTTTTTGGAATCTTATACTTGTGATATCATATGATGTTACATTAGTACTTGTGCTATCATATTCTCAAATACATCATGTGTAATATTTATTGAGTAACAATTTATATTTTACAACAATGAATCCTAATCAAAGAGAACATAGAGAGCGATGCAAAAAAAAAATTATTGTAACCATTGCACTTGCGATGACTGAGTACTATGATTTATAATCTCTCAAACTCCATTGATAACGTCAACATTTAGAGGGGACGTCTGGATAAATAACTGTTTGGGGGAAGAGGGAGGGGGGTTGGTCATCCAATGAGACTCCATAACACGTTTCATATGAGTCAAGTAATCTTTATTGGATTTTTTGAAAGCTACACACTAGTTGCGGTATGTGTTGTTCTTCTAGAACGACTTCAAGGGAGATATTAGTTATAACACTTTACATTTTATCACATGATGAGACTATAAGAGTGACTTGTGAGGGATTTTAACACTCATATGAAAACATAAATAAATATTTTTCAATTAGTGTGAATATTTTGATAAGTATGTCTTCTGAAATTATTAAATTTGAAAATTCAACCTTTCGAAATATGTTAGAGAAATATCAAGAAATCATCAATATATATCATACTTCAATATATATTACAATCATTGTTATGTTTTTAAAAATTCAAATTTTAAAATTTAAACGGATCACAATGTGATATAGAATTGTATTTATGCTACTGATGGGACACATTGATAAACGTGTCAAATGTTAATAAGGTCACATACATTGGATGTAATGATACACCCACCCAGAATATAACGGTACCATGAGACTTTAATATATGTTTTTCTTTTGTCATGACTAATTGGGAAGGTGATACTCACGATAATCGAATCTTTAAGTTTGTAATATGATCCCATCTGCATAAGTTTCCCTTGTCGCCTCAACGTTGGTTGACTCTTAAGTAAGCATTATATTAACTTTAATAATAGAGTAACTAATGATTGACTATTCTAAACAAAAAATATTATTTAATGGATTTTAGTTATCCATTATAAAGAGGATTTTTTAAGCTATTGTTAAACACAAAATATCACATTCCTTACTTCAAAATGACTAGCTAAATTGTACGAAGATAAAAAGAGAAGTTTAGTAAGTGTTGTTCATCCTTATTGAGTGTCATTAAGAGGACTTTTAGAGTTTGGAATAAAAAATAGGTAATGCTACAAGATATGCCTACATATTCTTTCAAAAAATATATTAAAATTGTCAGTACAACAATGACGCTAAATAATTACATACAACCTCATCATTCATTTTAATGTTGACTTTATAAGTAGATAAAAATGAATCAGTGACTTCTGAAGCATATTAATATTGATTGGTTCGATCGATGATGAATATTAATAATGATATTGTCAACCCTTACAAAATTGATCGAAAAGGTTTTGATAAGATGACAAAGTTACGAAAGTAAATTACCGATAATTTAGCTAATGGTTAATTTAGTATTAAATGAATATTTTTTATGAGCGAGTATTATATAATATAACTGAGTGATGCTTGAAGTGCTATTGTATTTAAATAGTTTTTTATATATTCTATGTTTTAATTTTAGTTGAACTGTTTTTGTTTTGTGTGGAAAAGTTCACAGTGGCTTGCAATTATGATTTCACAAGTAAAGTTTGCTTGACTGTCATTCATGGACAACCAATTTGCTTGGCTTATTCCTCTAAACTCTTCTTTTGCATGGGATGGGCAAGATGATCTTCTGGCTGTGGGACTGTTGTGGTTACTAGTTAGTCATTACTTACTATAGTTGACACGATAAGTATTCTTTTATATGTTATCATGTAGGTACAAATAAGCAGATTCTTGTCTAAACTAGGCAGCACAGGTTCATTGGATAGTTAAATCACTTTATCTTCATTATTTTTATCTCATTCTCACTATCCCTTCAACTCTTAACTATACAATTTAACTTTCAGTTTATTTTTGTATTTCTACTAGTTTAATATAATACAGTTAAATCCAAGAATTACATATATCCATTAAACTATGAGTATTATATGATACAAGTAGAGAGATATTTCAAATATTTATTCACAAACAATACTTTCAAAACTACATTTTCCAGATAGATTAACTATTTTTTGAACACCAGCTTTTAGACAGTAGATTTTTCATAACAACTTTTGAACTGAGATTCCATACAGCCACAGCTGTCCCAAACACACCCATAATCACTTATGTAAACAAAAGTACATACCTTTAGCACCCTCAGCTCTGTCTTGGTAATTTCTCTGCCATTTATATAAACCTGAGTGTTTCCTTTGCTTGCATTGCTTGCAAGCTTCCCAGTGAAATTCAAATTTGAACTTACAATTCGATCTGGTTTCTCTCCCTCCTGCCAAACGATAAGGCAAATAAAGCATTAGCAACAAGTCAGTAAAATAATAAACTCTCAAATGTAAACAAGCATAGAACACAGTGTATAACGTGCCTTTCCCCAAAGACCGGATTCCTTGTCATACCAGTAACTTCCAGGCTTCAACTTGTCAGGTGGTAAAAGGCAACCAAGCAGGTCTGCCATCTCTTCTGGCCGCAAAGGACATCCATTAACTATGAGCTGCTCAGGTCTTAGTTGATTAGCTGGACATTCCTTTTCTGCCTTTAATATTTGTCTTACTTCCAAAGGACTTAGCAACCTGGACAATATCCTAGAACTTTTACCAAGCTTAGACCGCTTTGACTCATCAATTGGCTGCCCTATGCACTGTACACACTTGCGCCCCTCTGGCATCGACCCCATGGCTCTAAGTACGCAATTACTACAGTATCTTGCGTCACAAACAAAACAAGATTCTTTTCTCTCCCACTTTCTTTTCCCACAACGATAGCAAACACTGATCTTCTCCTTCCTTGAAACACCAACGTATTGAGGCGAAGCAGATCCCCCAGCATATAATTCCTTACTATTGGGTTTCTCAATACTTTCAAAAGTAACTACGGGTACCCTCTTTACCTCATTCACCAATCGATATGTTGGTCTGCGTGGAGAGCTTTGGGCAGAGGGAGGGCTATGGACAGAACGAGGAGACTCAGAATTTGACGGACCTGAGAACTCTTGATTCTGTAAAACAGAAACAACTGACTCCGAGCTCCCAGAGCCCCTAGGGCTCCGGCGAGAGGAACTGGCATGGCCCGAGAAGGAGGAGACAGTTGGAGGAGTTGGCTCCACAACCTGCAGCCCTCCGTTCTCCACTGGCCGATCTTGGGATCCAGAGATGGGCTCTGCTGTAGGAATGGACCTGTAGCTCAGGCTGACCGGATCAACGCTGGGAAGATCATAGTCAACATCAGGACCATCATACTCGATGGCAATAGAGTAGTCTAGATTAAGTGGACCATCAGGAATCGGAGTTCCAGGTGGTAAAATTCTTTTCAACATCTCCTCCCAACGATTCCCTTCCATGGTTTCAGCCATTCTCACAACAGACTTCTCTTTTCACTAACTCAGATGCTCAAAGGTAACTAATTTAGCTTTGTGAAAGAAGCATGAACATCAAAAACAAATGAAATCTCAGGGAAGTCAAAACCAGGACAGGAAAATAAATGAAATCCGGAGGAACTTTCGGCTAGAACGAATCGGAAGCACTGCTATTGCAGTAGCAGCGAGAACGATGCCAGTACCAGCGAGAACGATGCCCCAAAAACGAGCAAAAGAGTACCTCACAGCGAAGACTGAGCGGATGCCGGTCGGCTACAGAAACCGGTCTAGCCAAAAAAAAAAAAGCGGATGCCGGTCGGCTACAAAAACCGATCTAGCCAAAAAAAAAATCCTCGTCAGGGTAGAGTATGGCAACCAAAGCCCTAGAGCAAAGAAACTGGAGACTAGATCATAGATCTGGACTCTTGCAGCCTCGGGTATCTTCGAGGTGCAGAGACGGAGACAGAAGAGAGATTTGAAAAAAGCATAATATTCCTGGTAAGAGTTAAATTTGGAAGCATTCTTCAAATTTTGAGTTTGAAAAATTCGGTCCACTGTAATCTATTTCAGCCGGCGGAAAGTCAAAACGACCGACAATAATTATAACTAAACAAATAAAAATAAGTTCAGCAGATTTTTATTAAAATTTCACCAGCATGATTATGATTTAACATGGGAAGAGTGGTAATAATAGAAATGGACATTTACATACATATTAGATAATTCTTATGTATTTATATATCGCACACCACGATTTTTATAATTTGACAAACGTCACCCAAAAATTTAATAGCACTATTATAAATTTTTATATAAATTTTCAAAAAAAAATTTTTTTTTTTTTGCATATATGTTTATGCATGTAAATTAACAATAATAATAATACTATTGTATAAATCATACTCTGAAGTTAAATTGAAGGTGGAGCAAATAAAAAGATAAATTCTAATCATTTTAATTTAAAAGTTGAATTAATAACTACAATTTATAAAGTAAATATTAAATAAAATAATTATACACAAATTTAAATTCATAAAATTAAATTTCTTAAATTCAAAATAAAACTATACATAGTTAAATTTTAATTAAAATAATAATAAATTTTAAGAATAATTGCAAGCATAGCACCCAAAACATTGTTATTTATAAAATCTAGCAACCATGTGATATTTTTGAACTATCGAACATATGTACTTATATGTGTCATGATCAAACTATTGAGAATTTGATAAAAATGAAAAATATTGGTTGCATTCTATCATGAATTTTGATATTTGAGTGAGAATTTGAAAAAAAGTATCAAAATGGGAACTAGATTTATAAATAGCAATGCTTCGAGTTCTATTTTGTAAAAATTAAGTTTTAAAATAATACGATGCATCATAGCTAAATATTTAATAAAGCAAATTTATTTTTATTAATGAAAAGTATTTTCTATGACATGTTTAAATTTAAGGAGGTTATATATACACAATATACAATTCTTATATATTTACATTCCAAGAACTTAAATTTTAATAGTTATTATGTAACACTTCATTGCCATGATTACATCAAAATACTTTTAAATTATTAATGTTATTGAATTCTTTTATGTGATGTCAAAAATTTGAGTTCCATACAATTAAATATCAATTTTTTGTTGTTATATATAAAATTACATAAAAATTATGTGGAGCGTTACATTTAAAGTGGCATTTACATACATACCCAAAATTGTTATGTATTTACATATAGCTAAACTTTAATATTTAGATTTATAATAAAAAAAAATAATACTACATCAAACACATCTCTTTTACTAAGTTTTAAAAGACATTCACATTCTTATCCATAAGTACCTAGTAAAAATAAATTATAGTGTAAAAATGAAACTTCAGTTTTTAGATATGTAAATTCATAAGAGTTGAGTGGTGTGGTGCATTTGTAAATTCCCCATTTAGATAATGATATGTAGGTATCATAGGCCATAGCTAGATAATATAGTTGCACTTTCAAAAATTATAGTTATGGTGTATCAAAAATGCGTCAGAATGAATCTCGAGGAAATCCAACAAACTGAGAAATGAAAGTAGCCAAGGATGGCCTAGAGAAGAAGGACTAAATGTCTCATCATTAGAAAATCGAAAAACTTAATTGAAAAGTGCAGATCCATTTGATCAGGATTCAAAGCCGACATAACGTAGACCGTCTGAGCCAATGATCAAGATTTATCCTGTCAAGAGAAGGTTGTAGCCCAACTCTCGCTTTATCATCTCTGTCTACCTCATAAGAGCCTTTGGGACTCTTTATTGTGAGGCTGAAGGTTTTACCATAATATACTCCATGAACACCTTGAAGGATTTTTTGTTAAGGTATGACCTATATGTCGAATAATATTGATTCATTTTATGCCCACCAGCTTAGTATCATCCTGGCAACAGAAGCTCCTCATCTAGGTGTCAATACTTAACAGATGGCCAAAGCAGTCAATCGATAGTCTCAAGTCAAGCGATCTAAGTCCGAACGACCGAAGATTAACAGAAGTCAATCAACAACCCCCATCTCATCAAGCGATCTAAGACGAACGAGCCTTGCCAAACTAAGGCGTGCTATTCTTAGTTGTTGAGTAATAGTTCTGTTGTTCTGTTGTTCTGCGACGGCAGCACTGCCCTTGGCGTGATCGGCGTTGAGCGCTTCTTCAAAAACGTCATTTTGACTCCAAATTCCATTCTTTTTGCTTCCTTTTTTGTTTAATTCCTAAAAATCAACAACATGCAAGAAAATATCAAAATACATTCCATTAAGGTGCAATATCACAAAGGTGCAATATCACACCATTAAGGTGCAATATCACAAAAAAATAAGTATAAAATATTGGTCTAAAAATGCATATATTTTCGGTTTATCAAAATCCCTTAAACTTTCATGTTACTTGTCCTCAAGTAACCCCTCTGCTACATAAAAATATTATTTATGGTAAAGAATTTAACTTTTAGACTTTCATATTTAAGCTTTCTAAACATAATAGTATAACATAAGAAAAATTTAAAACAACTCCAGTTAATATTAAAGGTGCTAGGATATTCAGTAATTAAGTCTAAGATTTCTGATCTTCTATTTCTTTCAAGAAAAAAATACAACTTTAAGGTTAGAAGACTTAGAAAATTCATATAAAAAAGAACTTCATAAACTTTATTAATCATTAAGCTAATACATTAAGCTAATACTCAAATATACTTAAATACAAGTTTAGAGAATGTAGCCAAGCCTTTTTCCTTAACTTGATTCAAGTGAAGTCAATTTTTTATTAGGTAGGCATCTCCTTAAGCTTCTCCCCACATTTTTTTTTCTTTTTTTTTTTTTCTCCTTTTTTTGTCTCTTTTTTTCCCTTTTTTCTTTTTTTTTATGTATGTGAGGATTATTATATCTAGATAGCCTTTAATGATTTTGAACTTCACTATCCTCTTCTTAAAGTTAAAATTTTTTTACATGAATCTTTTAAGATTTTAATACTTCAAAAATACAAATTCCTTTACTTAAAATAGAAAAACATACTCTTATTCTCTTTTACCAAATATCTCAGTCTCTAGAATTAACCTTTGTTATTGTAATTTTTTACTTAAATTTACTATATATTTAGAAACATAAATATAGTTATCCAAAGTTAACCCCTAATACCAAAGATCATGTTAAATTTAAAATTTTTGAAAATATAGTTAAGTGAGGACAAATAAAATTAAGTTCTTTCTTTT
>NW_018164905.1:134973-139689 GCF_001263595.1 Phalaenopsis equestris
AAAATATAGTTAAGTGAGGACAAATAAAATTAAGTGCTCTCTTTTCTTTTTTTAAAATATTTTTTCTCCCCCCAACCAAACTTAAATTTTTTTAAAAGATTTACATGAAGAACTTTAAAAATAAAAGGGTGAAAGAAAGCATTAAATACATAAAGAAAATTCATACATGTTGAATATTCTGATTTTTACAAATAAATTCTAAAATACTGTAGGTGCTAATATAAAAAAATACAATGCTTAAAATATTAAATTGCATAGAATATATACAAAATTTGCTGACAAAGAGTTAATTACAATACATATAACAAAGTATTGAAACTAACCATAGAACAAAACTAAATTCTAAAAATGAAAACAGTTTTACACATTATAATTTCACATTACAACATAACAACAGAGTCTCAACAATATAATACAATCACAAAGTATAACACAAACAAATAAACAAATAAAAAGATCACTAGTCATCATCTTCTTCATCCTCAACATCTAACTTCTGTTGCTAATATGGAGTATAAACAGGGTGAATAGGGAATTGAACTGTATGATCACCCCTCAGGTATTTCACTAAAACATCATCATAAGCAGCATCATATTCAAACTTCTGGCAAATCAGATCATCTGTATGAGCATTTCTGGCCTCCATGTTCTGCATCCTATGATCCATCCTCAAAATATCTCCCAGCTGAATCATCATCTGGTCCAATAACTCCCTGTTACTGGGGTCACTTGAAGTAGGCTCACTAGAAGTAGGGGTTCTAGAAGTAGAAGGAATATCCCTGGCCTTACTTCCAGATCTCCAATCAACATGAGACTCATAATTCTTAATGTTTGCAGGTCTAATCGGTCTTTGAGGCTCAATCCTCTCCTCATCAGGTCTGAAATGAACTCCTGCATGCTCACAAAGTGTATAAATGAGAGCAAGATTTGCCAATCCACCAGTGGTCTCTCCCTCCACTCTTTACTTTCCAAGCCCCTTTCTCACCAGTCAGAAAAGAAATAACCTCATCTAAGGCCTCATTTGTAGTACAAAATGAATGATATTGGCATTTATAAACATCTTGTAATTGATAAAACCCATTTATTTTTCTTGGAGTAAACTCCACCATTTTTCCTCGAACAAAAACTTCTTAACTATCTGTTACCTTAAAGTTGGCATAGAACTCCATCACTTTACCAATAATAGCCTCGGCAGTAAAGTAATAAAAATTCTCCCACTATTGAGCAACGATTAATCTTTCGATTTCTCCACCAAGATTTTTAAATGCTTAATCCAGAATTACTTTCTTAGTTGCAAGCAGACTATTGCAACAATTGTTAGTCTTGTAGTTGGTGAAAATAAAAAAAATTTACTTTAAAGTGTAGCTCTTACCTAGAGAAAATGAAATCCAAAGTTCCTTTGCCTCTAAATTGCCTCAAATCCACCCAAAATCAAGCCCTCAGTGTGAAAATCGAAGGTTGAAGGTGACTTTAGGTGTAAAAATGGAGGTTTTGTGGTAAAAATTGTGAATTAAAGGGGTTATTACTGCTCTCGGGTTGAAGGCGCCGTCGGCGCTGAAGGCCCGAAATTCACTATTTTGATTTTTTCAAATTTTCAATTTCCTTTTAATTTACTCCAAAGTTTTTTAGTATTTTTAAACACGAATTTTTATCTAACAATATTTCACAAATAAACATTCACAAACAATCATTTTCACAAAAAACAACAAACTAATTTTTATATATGAAAATACACTTTTTATAAACACATTTCACAAATCACACATTCACACCTATTAAGCAAACTATTCAGCGTCAAAATCAATCCACAACACTAAATGCTGACACAAAACTATTCACTTAATCAAAGTTTAGAATTCTAAAGCAAAAACAAACCAAACCAAACCAAATCAAATCAAATCCACACAATTACATCAAATACATAAATATTCTTAAGAAAATAGAGAATCTAAAGTCCTCAGTCATTCCACTTCATCTTCAGTGCTTTCACCTCCTTTAATATCTCCCATGGATTGGTAATGAACATATATGTTGTAGAAGGATTGGTACTGAAATTGATCAGTCAAATTTTCTTCGATCCACCCATTTTCTTTAAACATTCGAACTAATCCTGCTTCAAAAGTTCTAGTATGATCAAAATTTTCTTTCATTCTCCAATCAAGGTGATAAAAAAGGAACTTAAGATCTCCTATTGCATTCATAATACTCTGAAGTTCCCTTTCAATTTTCTTTAATTTTTTTTCCAAAGCCAGGCGAACTTCCAACAATTGGTGGCATTAATGGAGTTGAAGCATGTGAAGAATGATTCATAATAGCATTTAGTGCTTCATTTCCATTATCAACATACTAATCATCAATAGGGATCATGGGCTCCCATGGTAGTAATACTTTTTCCCAACTTTCATATGACACTTGGGATTGACTGCAAATTAGAAAAATTGTAGAAGGATGCCCAAGTCCATAAATTGGCCCATTCATAATGATACCCATAACAGATTTAAATATGATTGATCCTATATCAATAGGTTTTCCATTTGAATACAATAGTTTAAAATAGGACTTTCCTTGGTAACTCTACTAATCTTCATATTAGGGAGTAATTTTGCACAAATAACGAAATGCCACTAGTTCAAAATTGAATTAAGTGATGAAGCAAGAAAACTAATATATCCTTCAACTCGTACTTCCCATATATCACTTTCATCCATCAAAAAATTATAAACATCTTGCATCAAATCTCATGTAGGAATGAAATTTGTATAATGACAGATTGGAACATTTTCTATCATATACAATTCATTAATCCTTGCAGGAGTAATTGGTACAGCCTTACCTTGTACAAAGACAACTCCTTGGGTAATTCCATGTAGATTTGCATAGAACACCTTCACTACAGGCATAATAACCATTGCGGTAGTGTAACACAGAACTTCCCATCGCCTTTGCAAAATGATCTTGTCAACTAGAGCACTTGGATTGATCAATCCATGATTAACAAATCCTCTTTCTTTGATCAATCTCTTCTTCGTAATAACTTTATCGTATAACCTCTACACGTCAAAACTAATAAACTTTCTTCTATTGAAAACTTCATACCTTGAAGTATTTTTGGAATTGGAAGCCATGGAATATGAAAATAGGAAGTTTCTAGGCGCCCTAGGGAGTTTTTAGGACTTTAAAAACACCTCATGGCGGTTATTATGGAGCGAAATCCCGCTAAAATCCATTAAAAGTCGTTTGAACCATTAAATCACTCTCAACACCATCGGCGCTCTCGATTGCGCTGCTGGCACCGAGGTTTATTTTCTTGGGCGCTGTCGGAGCCCATTCTGGTGTTGTCATCACCAGTGGCCAAAATTTTGCGACTTTCATTTTTTGTTCAATTTAATTCTAACTTTTTCTCCAATACCAATATTTGACTTTATTTATAATAAATGCAATTGTGTCGGATTATTATCTACTAGTATATAAAATACTTATCAAACAAAATAGTAACACATAAACATATATGTATGGGTTGTCTCCCACAAAGCGCTTGGTTTACAATCGTTAGCCCGACACACCATTTGTTTAGTTGAGTTGACTTAACATTTTAAATTGAGGTATGTGCCCATCATAATAATGTTTCAGATGATGTCCATTAACTTTAAATACCTTTTCAGTGTTAGGATCTTTAATAACAACAGTTCCATAATGATAGACTTTAATCACTTTAAATGGTCATAACCATCTGGATTTTAGTTTTCCTGGAAACAATCTCAATCTTGTATTATATATTAGAACTTCTTATCCAGGTTCAAATTTCTTCTGAATAATCTTCCGCTCATGCCATATTTTCATTTTTTTTATAGATTTTTGCATTATCATATGCTCCATTTCGTATTTCCTCAAGTTCATTGAGTTGCAATAATCTAATCTCACCAGCATCTTTTAGATAAAAATTAAATTCTTTAATAGCCCAAAATGCTTTATGCTCTAATTCTACTGGTAAGCGGCATAATTTTTTCAAATATCAGTCTGTATGGGACATTCCTATAGACATCAAGTATCTAGTTTTGTATGCCCACAATGCAGTATCAAGTTTAGCAGACTAATCAAATTTATAAGGATTTACAGATTTTCCTAAAATGCGTTTATTTCACGATTTGATATTTCTTCTAGACCACTAGTGTGAGGATGATAAGCAGTAGAAAACTTATGCATAATATCATATTTCTCAATTAATTTTTTGATTCTCTTATTCCTGAAATAAAATATTTTTAATTAAAAATTTAGAAACACTCTGAGCATCACATCTGGGTACAACAATAGCTTCAATCCATTTGGACATATAATCAACAACAAGTAATATATATAAGTTTCCAAATGAATACATAAATGGTCCCATAATATCTAATCCCCACACATCAAAAATTTCAACTTCCAATGTGTAATTTAGAGGCATTTTATTTGTTCTAGAAACATTTCCTACTCGTTGACATCTATCGCAAATTTTAATATATTTATTAACATCTTTGAATATTATTATTAGCCTACACTCTGAAATGAATGTCACTTTTGAGGAAGGACTCTATCACATAAAATTCTAAAGCAATATTTTTATTGGCCTACACCCCGGAAAGATGGTAAAGAATTCTCTAATAAATTTGAGCAATGTTAGAAGTTCGCCCTTTTGCAGCTTCAACCTATAAATATGGGTCATCCCAAAAATAGTCA
>NW_018164905.1:139715-143088 GCF_001263595.1 Phalaenopsis equestris
TACAAAATAATAATCTTTTAAATCATATATAAACTTCTTTAATTGTGGATTTTTTATACCAGGTGGTAGAATACCACTTGTAATATAATTCACTATATCAGCAATTTCATCAATACTATATAGTTGAATACTATATAGTTGTTCATCAGGGAAGTTTTCTAAAATTTCATTTGTAAACTTAGTTAATATTTCTATTTCTATGACAGCTTCTTACGGGCAAACCTCACACCAAAAATAGTGCCGACAAGTATCCATCTAATTAATCTTGGTTTTGCATCCTTCTTTTGCATTAAGTATTTAATAGCAGAATGATCTGTATGCACTATACATTTAGTTCCAATTAAATAAGGTCTAAATTTATCAAAGGCATAAATAATAGTTAACAACTCTCTTTTAGTAGTAGTAAAATTAATTTGAGCACCATTTAGAGTCTTACTGCATAATATATAACTTTATAAACTTTATCATGTCTTTGTCCTAATACAACGCCAATAACATAATCACTAGCATCGCACATTATTTTAAATGGTTTTTCCCAGTGAGGTGGTACTATTACAGGTGCAGGTACTAATTTTTTTCTTTAATAATTCAAATGCTTTTATGCATTCCTCATCAAAATCAAATTTCTTATCTTTTTCTAAAAGTTGGCATAGCGACTCAGTTATTTTTGAAAAATTTTTCATGTAGCACCTATAAAAACCAGCATATCCTAGAAAACTTGTCACCCCTTTAACATTACTAGGTGGTGGTAATTTTTCTATAACTTGGATTTTTGCAGGATCTACCTCCATGCCTTTTTCAGAAATTTTATGCCCAAGCACAATACCTCCTGCAACCATAAATTGCCTTTTTTCCCAACTTAATACTAGGTTGACTTTTTCACATAACTCTAAATTATTAAGACATAACTCAAACGAAGTCCCAAATACAAAAAAAAATCATCCATAAACACTTCCATTCCATAGTCTATAAAGTTGCTAAAAATTGACATCATGCATCTTTTAAATGTTGCAGGTGCATTGCATAATCCAAAAGACATTCTACGAAAAGCAAATGTTCCATATGGACTTGTAAAGGTTGTTTTCTCTTGATCCTCTGAGCAATTGGAATTTGATAATAACCGATATATCCATCTAAAAAGCAATAATATTTATTCCCAGCCAATCTATCCAACATTTGGTCTAGAAAGGGTAAAGAAAAGTGAGCTTTTCTGGTGGTCATATTACAAATTTGCCAACTAATAACTTGTCTTATTGGTATTAATTCATTTTTCTTATTTTCTTTAACAGTCACTCCTTCTTTCTTCGGAACATAGTGAATTATTGACCTTACCCAAGCATAATCTGAAATAGGATATATAATTCCAGCATCTAACCATTTAAAATCTCTTTTTTAACAACTTCTTTCATTATTGGGTTTAATCTTCTCTAACGATCAGCTTTAGGTTGATATTGTTCATCTAATAAAATTTTGTGCATACAAATTGAAGGACTAATTCCATTAATATATGCTAAATTCCATCCAAACAAAGCGTTTTTATACTTGTTCAACATTTCTATCAACTTTTGTTCTTGAATTTCAGTTAACTTAGAAGATATAATAAGAGGCAATATAGATGATTCTCTTAAAAATACATACATTAAATGGGCAGTTAATAGCTTTAATTTAAGTTTAGGTGGTTTAATACTTGAAGGAATAAGATTTTTACTATCATTTTCGAACAAGTCTAACGTTTCAAATTTCCTTGAATATAATCTAAATCTTCTCCTTTTATTTCATCTTCATTCTAAAAAATTTCTCCTTGCTTTAATTTATCTTCACACTCATTCTTAAATTGTTCATTACTCAGATAATCAGCTACTTTTATCCTGAAATATTCATTATCTTTTTCTATTGCAGTATATTTCATAGTTGTTGCTATATTAAATTTTATTTCTTGATCTTTAACTCTCAGTATTAATTCTCCTTTTTGTACATCTATTACAGCTCTTCATATTGCAAGAAATGATCTCCCTAAAATAATAATGATCTCTTTATCTTCCTCCATTTCCAATACTATAAAGTCTACAAGCAAAATAAATTTATCCACTTTTACTAGTACATCCTCTATAACTCTTTTTGGATAAGTTATTGATTGATCAACTAACTGAAAAGTTACATTAGGAGGGGAAATTTCTCCCAAATCTAAACATTTAAAGATTGATAAGGGCATAAGATTGATACTCGCTCCTAAATCACATAAAGCTTTTCCATAAAACTTTTAACCAATTACACATGGTATAGTAGAACTACCAGGGTCTTTTAATTTTTCAGGATGCTTTTTTTAATAATAACTCTACACTCTTCACTGAGTGCAACGGTCTCATGATCTGTAAACTTTCTTTTTTTTATTTAGTACATCCTTCATAAATTTCACATAACTTGACATTTGTTCCAAAGCTTCAATAAAAGGAATATTTTTTGTTAATTTCTTAAGGATTTTCAAAAATTTTGTAAATTGTTTATCTTTATTTTTCTGCTTCAGTCTTTGAGGAAGTCGGGGTAAAGTTTTTTCTAAAGGAACTTGTGTTTGTTCATTTTCATGTTGATCATTTTCCATTTTTTCCTTCTCTTCATCAACTTCAGTTTCTTTTTGGATCCTTGTTTCAACTTCTTTTCCACTTCATAATTAAATAGCTTTAATTTGTTCTTTATTTTGATCTTTTGGATTAACTTCCATAGTACTCGGAAGAATTCAGTGCAATAGCAATATGTTTGCAATAGCAATATGTTCTAATTGATTTTCAATTTTTCTAATAGCAGCCCCTTGATTTTGTATTTAATTTACCATATTCAACATCACTTCTTCCATCGTCAACTTCTTTTCCTTAACTTGTGGTTTAGGATTGGAGTTAAATCCTGGAGGATAATAAGCTCGAACTTGATTGTTCAGATTTTTGGATGGATTCACCGGATTGTTATAATTATTCCAGCTAAAATTAGGGTGATTTTTCCATCCAGGGTTAAAATAGTTAGAATAGGGATTATTATTTTGATTATTTATAGTGTTTAAAGTTTCATAAGATGGTTGAGTATCAATAAACTATCATAGTGAATTTTCTTCTAATACTGGGGGTATTTGAGAATACTTCACCCCTATTTGATCAATCTTTTTAGAAATAGCAGCAATTTGAGATGCCAAAATAGACATTGCATCATAATCATGAATACTTGCTACTCTCTTAGGATTTACCCTTTCAGAGGGCCATTGAAAATTATTAATAGTCATTTCTTCAATTAAACAATATGCTTCATCAAAAGGTTTTGACATTAATGATCCACCCGCAGCAATATCTATAATAGATCTTAGTGATCCTACTAATCCATTGTAAAA
>NW_018164905.1:143363-164379 GCF_001263595.1 Phalaenopsis equestris
AGACACTCCGTCATATTTAAATGTAGCACAAATCTCAAGAAAACTAGCAAGATGTAAGTTAGGATCTTCAGTAGGTGACCCTCCAAACTGATTATTTTGTACAATTTGGATAATAGCAGGTTTAAGCTCAAATGAATTAGCAGCAACATCAAGATTTTGAATAGTTAAGTGAAGCTTAGCTGCTGTCAGATTTGCATAATCTTTTAAAGGTCTTTGTCGATTGTCATTTATTGGATTTTCTAAGTTATTTGCCATTTCTTTTAAATTTTTAATTTCTCTTTGTTGTTTTCAATTTTTTTCTAATTGTATGTTCTAACTTTGAAACGTAAGGTATTAGGTCTTTAGATCCAATATTTCACATAAACAAATAAAGTAAGCAAAGTAAATTTTTTTTTTATTTTTTATATTTTTTTTTATTTTTATATATTTTTATAATATATATTATCTCTAACTTTCCTAATTCATCAAAATTATTTAATTTACCAAAATTTAACTGTTACCTTCCCCATGCAACAATGCCAAAAACTTTATCCTCATTTTTTATATGTAAGGATTTATGAAGTTGACACCACTACAACGCCAAAAACTTGATCCTTATATGAAAAGTAAGTTGTGTAAAATATATATAATTATAGGCATGTATTGTTATCAAGTAATAAAGGACTTTTTATTTAAGCCCCAAATATCGATCCCACAAGGAAGGTATAAATTGGCAAATATAAGTTTTACTAGGAAATTTACAGAAAATCAAACAAAATCTCTATCACTAATTTTAAATGTTAAGATGTTATCAAAACTAAAGTACTTAACTATTAGCAAAACATAAATGCAAGTTTAAAAAGTAAATACTAATCTACTAACTAGATTTATGTAATGAAGATTTCTTATGTGAAAAAACATTCTTCCCAATACAATGAGGTTTTGGTGAAATGAGATGAGATAAATGTTTATAATATATATTGTGTCAAATAGGAGCAATTATAATTCTCTACCCTGATACAGTGCATAGAAAATCATTGGCTAATCTTAGGTTTAGTTCCTAAATCCGTGGCTAGGCTGGGAGGATATCGACTCCTACTCTAGAGCTCCCACTTCGCTTCAATTGAAGGCTAACTCTAGCTTTAGTTTTTAAACACTAAGACCTAATTGGGGATTTTAGTCTGTCACCCTAAAAATTCTCTAATTCTACACCCAACAAAGAATATTTTCCCTATTTATTTGCACTTAATTCATGAACAAATTTCTCCTCCAATAAATTAAATGTGATCCTCACTCTGTTGTAGGACTCATACTACATGTCCACGATCATATGTTTCACAACATATTTTAAAAATTTAATTGGCCAAATTAAAATGTAATTTAAGTTTGAAGTTGAAAAATCATCATAATTTATTTTATATTTTAATATTGGCACATCATATTTTCTCTTCATTTCACCATATCTCAGATTAGGGAGAAAGATATAGTGAACTACTCAAACTTCATGAGAAAGACACAATAAAATACAAATTTCATATATAAAAGAAAGTTCATACAACTTTAATAAACAAACAACACTTATCTGAAACTCTTTCTCAAAGCAAATCCCTTGTAGCCTTTCCTAGGAAATGCAGGAGGAAGATATCTCTCACTTTTTCCCTTCTCCAACACACTTAGAGAAAGATTCACATTCCATCTCATTACAAAAACTCTAAACTCTTAAAGAAAACTCACTAATTGACTCCAAAATGGTGAAAAAAAAATCACTAATAGACTCCAATATGGTGGTGGAATGATAATGGATTATGAAGAATGGTGAAAATGGAGCATGGAGGAATGTCTTGGAGCGAAATGAAGTCACTTTCCTGATGAATTTTGGCCCCATATAAAGCCCAAGGCCAGTTCACTAAGAGGCGCCTCCAAAATCTCTTAAAAAATCATCCAAATACATTGAACATTCTAGAAATGGGGGTTGAACCGCCTTTGGTGCAGTCGGCGCTAGTTCTGGCGCAGAGTAAAAAATTCAGCTATTCAGCTGTTCTGCGTCGTCGGCGCTGCTCTTAGCACGACCGGCGTTGAGTACTTTTTCAAAAACCTCATTTTGACTCCAAATTCCATCCATTTTGACTCCAAATTCCATCAATTCCATCCTTTTTTGCTTTCCTTTTGCTTTAAGTCCTAAAAATCAACAACCTGCATGAAAACATCAAAATACCTTCCATTAAGGTGCAATATCACAAAAAATAAATTTAAAATATGGGTCTAAAAATGGATATATTTTCAGTGTATCAAGGAGTGGTTTAAATAGATGAAAAATTAGGGATGAATTGGCTAAGCTAGAGGGTGGAGAAGGAAGCTTAGATGGAGGGTTGAACGACGCAATTCACCAATGGGAGTGAGCCACATTGCATGGGTGAGAAATTGGGTTAAGCCAAGCATGACCTTCTCAATTTTGGTTTTTTCAGTGACTTGGTTTGCCGGTCAGACCAGGGGAGGTTGCTAGTTGGCTCAGGGAAGGATGAGAAAGTTTTAATTGTGATTAGTTAAAATGTTTGATGGTTGATGGCATGAGATAGAGAGCTTAGCCAATTTGGGGGCAAGCTTCCTTGATTTGGAGACCCTTGGTCCATGGCTCAAATTTTGGGACTTGGGTGATTTAATTAGCATCCTAGGTGGCTAATCAAGGATGGAAAGGGTTAAGCTTGGTTGATGCAAAAGTTTAACTTAATTTTGGGCTTAGCTTATAAATTAGGATTTGGGGCAAGAATTAGATTTGTGCTTGGCTTGGGCTAGGTTTAAAAATTATTTAAAAGGTTCAAATGGTCCATGAGGATGCCATGAAGAGTTTAGCATTCAAAATTGGGGAAATTTAGTTGGTTATGGGATTCAATTTGATGGAATTTGAAGGTGTAGTCAAATTGGGGATTTTGGCCCAAAATTAAAATTAGGGTTTAGAGATTAGTTAATTTGGATCCATATTGGTGTAGATTGGGATTGGACATGTTGATGATTGATTTAGTTTTGAAATTGAGTGAGATTGAGGTAAATTTGGTAGAAATTGGGCTTTTAAGGGCAAAATTAGGATTTTGGTTATAATTGGTCAAATTCTGTCCAATGGATGGCTAGGATTGATTTAGAAGAGGTTTGAAATGATTTTGGAGGTTTTGGGAATTTTTTTGACATGAAGGGTATTTTGATAATTTTTGCAATTTTAGGGGTATTTTGGGAATTTTTGGGAAATTATGGTGTTTTGAGCAAATTAAGTGGTTTGAGATGATTTTTGAGGAGAATTGATAATTTGGGTAGTTTTGAAAATTTTAGGGTTCCAGAGGTATTTTGGTAATTATGAAAATGTTTGGGGGCAAAAGGTCAAAGATTGGAGTCTTGGTGGAACTGATATCAATTAAGGTTGCCAATCATAAAATCACACTCTTTGAGTCATAAGACCAAAGGAACCCTCATTTTGGTTCCTTCATGTGTTGTTCCTAGCCATCCTAGCCAGGGACCAAGAGTTTGGGCGATCACCCACATGAGCCTTCAAAAGAGTAAGGAATCAAGTTAAGCATGCTTGGTTTAGGATTTTAGGTTATGAATGAAAGTGAGGGGTTGCAAGTGTGTGTGTGCAATACCAAAATCACACCACCTAGGGCTAACCCTAATTCTAGACAGTCTTATGGGGACTCTTCTTGAGCTTTCTCCATGTTTGGCTCCATCCTACTAAGTGCTAAAGGTTAGAACCAAGCATGTGGAACTACAAGAAAAGAAAATAAGTGTTTAGAATTTCTAATGGGGTAGGGTTCCATTACTAGTGCTCTAGGATAGTCAACAAGAAAGTCTTATGGCTATATCTTAGCCTTCTAAGGAAGAAAGAATAGACCTCAACAAAAGTAAGTTCAACAAATGGTAAGTGTAGTTGCCAGACGAGCACACCACACGTATTGTTGTTGACCGAAAAATTCAACAAAACCAACACAATTGCCTCAGTCAACATGCTTAGAGCATAATGAAGAAAGAGTGAAGAAGGTTTCCGCTGGGGAGTATCAGGTGAATCCTTGACCGAAACCAAAGATTCTAGAACTCTCGCTAGAGATTAGTGGGTGTACCTTTGAAACACCAACCTCAAAAGTGAAGTTCAAATTTGTAGTGATTTCTTCTTGCTAATCCTAATGAAGGGTTGTTTTGTGCATTGTGAAGACAACCGCTAGGGGGACTAGCGGTCGCAACAAGGACTTGATTTTACTTTAACTTAATTTGATTTTAATTGAAATCTTAATTTTGATTTTGATTTAAACTTCGGGAATTAAGAATGTGTTGAGAAATCAAATTGAGATGGAAAGCACATGGACTCATATCCGACTCAAAAGACAGATCAAGGAAAATGAGTGCTACGTTGAGAAGGAAAATTGCAGGGATTCACATCCAACCCAAGAGGTATCGAAAGTGTAGAGAGGTGAGAAAAAGATGCCTTGCTCCATCAAAGGGGGCCTTACACCTATCTATAAGTGCTGAAAATATCACATTAGGAAGTAAAGCGCAGAGACTCACATCCAGCCCTAGTGGTGAGGAAAATATTAAATTGAGAAGGAAAGCACAGAGACTCACATACAGTTCAAGAGCTGATCAAAAAAATTGCTACATTGGATAACAAAGCCCAAGGACTCGCATCCAATCCAAGTAGTAGCAAGAGTGCCTGTCACATTAAGAAGGAAAGCGCAGGGACTCACATCCAACTCAAGGTCTGGTCAGAAAGATTGCCACATTGGATAAGAAAGTGTAGGGACTCAGATCCAATCCAAGCGGTAGCGAGAGTGCCTATTACATTAAAAAGGAAAGCGCAGAGCTCACATCTAACCTAAGAGATGACTCATGTGGGTTTTTATTTAAGCTAGTAAAGTTTTTCAAAACACTAACACACGTGACAACAAAACTAGGAAATATGCAGGACATTCACAATAAAAGTTTACTTCGGTATAATCAGTTTCTCATTTAAACCTTTAAAGATGCCACTCCTAGTAAATTAATATTTATATTCTCAATTTTAAATAGTCACTAGGTTGCAATCGTAAGTATATGTTTCACACAAATAATAAAGGGCTCTAATGGAGTTCTAAGTATCGATCCAACGTGGAGGTGGAAATTCTTGTAATACTAACACAAAGGCATAATATCAAAACTATTAAAAAAAGCGTAAGTAAGAAAGCAAATTGAGGTTTGTTTTAAACAGTAAAGGAATTATGTTTACTACACTAATCTCTAAACTTCAAAGTTAAATCTAATGTAAAAGAAACTAAGTTTTATAACGAAGGGTTCAAATGTTAGAGAGTATCCTTCCCCTTTAGAATGAGGTTATAGTCAGTGAAGTATCCAAATTTTTATTAAATTGTATTGTGTTAAATAGGAGCAATTATATTCTTTATCCTCTTTACAAATGATGAAGAACATTAGCTAATCCAGAGTTTAGTCCCTAAATTTGTGGTTAGGTTAGGAAAGTCCCAAGCTCTCATCTTAGAGTTCCCACATTCCCCTCGCCTAAGGGCTAACATCTTGCTTTAATTTCCAAAGACCTGAACCAAATTGGGGATTTTAGTCTATCACCCTAAAATCTTCAATTCTACGGCCAAGAAAGTATATTTCCCTGATTTATTTGCACTCAACCCCATGAACTACATTCTCATCTATGAAATCAAATGTGATTCTTACTTAGTTGTAGAACGCATAGCCCTCTCGGATCGTATGTTTTCACAACAAATTTTAACAAATAAATTGACCAGATTGATAAGAAAATGAAGTTCAAAGTTTTAATCATCACAAGTAAGAACTTAAAATATTTCCAAAAAATTTAGATTCTTCACATAACTATATCTCATTGTAGGGAGAAGGACAAAGCAAACTAATCATAATTCATGAGGAAGATACAAAAAAACATGGATTTATATATATATAGAAACAACTTTACACAAAAGTTCAAAATAAGGTAAAACAACTTACCTCAATCTCCTCCTCAAGCAAATATTTTGAAGTCCTTTGAATCACTTTCTCTCCTTACAATATCACTCAATTCTCTCCTAGAAATGTAACGAAGAAGAAATCTCTCACTTTCCCTCTCCTCTTACAAACCTTGGAGAGAATATTCCTTAAGTATTTCTCACCCTTACTCCTCTTTTGCCTCCTCCATTTCTGGCCTAAAATCTCTATTTTATAATGTAGCGCTGAATTTCAAATAGTTTCCTTAGGCATCCTTCAAAAATCTATCCAAATTCAATTCATTTAGAGGAATAACCATTTCTATTGCCTAGGCAACAGAATCAGGTGCTTAGGCACTGCCTTCTCTGGATTCTGGCACTTAAGTGCCAAATTAGGCACTTAAGCGCCAGTTCAACTCTTACAACGAGCCGCTTTTGGCTCCAAATTCATTTCTATTCGCTTCCTTTAATCTCAAAATGCCCAAACTTAGTATACTTGCAATAAAAACATGAAAATACCTTTCTTTAAAGTGCAGTATCACTAAATATGGTCATTAAATGTATATAAAAAAAATTGAATATTTTTTAGGCATATCAAAATCCCTCAAACTTAATTGTTACTTGTCTCAAGTAACTCTTTCACTATGTAAAAATTATGACTTATGGTTGTGAGAATCACTTAAAGTTTTCTATAGCTTTTGTTTTATGAAAAAAATAGTAAAAGTTAAGAAATTTTTTTTTAATTTAGGTTAAAACTAAAGATGTAGGAATATCTAGTAGTCAAGTCTAAGAGTTTTGATTTTTTATTCATTTCAAGAATAATTGTAATTCATCATATTAAGGAGGCTTAGAAGGATTATATTAAAAAGAATTTTATGAGAACTTCATTAGTAAAGATGCTAATACTTTAATATAAGTTTAGAAATATAATTAAGCCCTTTCCTTAAGATAATTCTAGTGAAGCTAATTTTTTATTAGGCATCTCCTCAAGCTCCACACATATATTTTTATTTTTGCTTTTCTTTTCCTTTTGATTTTGCTTTTCCTTTTTTTCTTTTAGGATCATTTTTAATATTTTCTTTTATTTTCTTTTTCATGTGAGGATTACTATATCTGGATAACCTTTAATGATTTTGAACTTCACTATCCTATTCTTAAAGTTAAAAACTTCTCACATTTCATACTTATAAATACATATTAGCTTTGAAAAATATTTTTCATAAAGACTCAATTCTTTCTCTTCATATATAACTATAAAATTGTTAATATTTCAAATATACAATTTTTTTTATTTTATTCACAATCAATAAAATCCTGTAACTGATAA
Organism: Phalaenopsis equestris; assembly: GCF_001263595.1. Taxonomy (NCBI): domain Eukaryota; kingdom Viridiplantae; phylum Streptophyta; class Magnoliopsida; order Asparagales; family Orchidaceae; genus Phalaenopsis; species Phalaenopsis equestris. Next base: position 150,633 of record NW_018164905.1, read on the forward strand.
AGAGCATTAGTTCTTTCAGGAATAAATTCTACATTCTTCCCACGAACAAATATCTGATTTTTAGAGGCTTCATAAAGATTTGCATAAAATTCTCATATAATCAAATTAACGACAACTGCAGTAAAATAATAGAAGCTTTCCTAATGCCGCATCACAATCAAATTTTTTACATACTCCCAGACTTAAAGAAAGCTCGATCTTGTGCTGAGCTCAAATTATATTGATATTGGGCTTTAAGACTGCCAATCCTCGTTGAATCAAAATCAACCTTTCCTTTCTTCCTTTTCACTTTAGGAGCCATGAAAATTTCTAAAATATCCACAATAAATCCAAATAAATTCATAATAAAGGTTTATGAACTCTTAAAATTGAAATCAATACTAAGAAACTTCACACCATAGACTCTTCACTATATTACTCCAATTTTTTTAGTTTTTAGTATTTCAGCAATGTAGAAGAAATCCATGGCGGAAATAAAAAATTTCTAGGTCAAAGTGAAGCTCTTACCTGGAGAAGAAGAAATTCAAGATTTTCACGCTGCAAAATCTCCTAAAAAATGAATGTATGGAAGCCCTAGGGTGTTGCTCTGTGTGCCTCGTAAAGAAGATGACTAAACAGACAAAAAATGGTGGAAATCAGACCCCTTTTTGCGATTTTGGAATGGTTTCACGGTTTAAGCGATCTGACGTCTTGGCGTCAGATTTGACGCTTAGGCGCCAACAATAATATTTTTTATTTTTTTAAAATTTTAATAAAAGCGCTAAGCACCAAGGCACTCCAAACTTTAATTAGTCTAATTTTTCATTAATTATCACAATTAAGTAAACTTTCAACTTTCAATTTTTCACGAACAACTCAAAATTTACTTATATATAAAAATCCAAACAATTACAGACTTACAATTGAAATCTCGACACATAACTGAGCATCACAAACCACTCCAACAACTTAGTGCAATAAAATATAAATCAGATACCAAAACATAAGTAATCTTGACATCAATAATTAATTAACTTCATCATACACACAAAACAAAAAAGATCTATTAAATCCAAACTTAGCACTTTAAAGCCACTACACTCCATTCTCATCACTTTCTTCCTCTCTAAGGTCTCCCATTGATTGGTGATGTACATATAAGTTATAGATAGGACAGTTAGGAATTTCATCTATTGATTCAACCTTGATCTAGATGTTTTTTTGTACATCTGTACCATTACTTCTTCAAAAAGTGCAGTGTGATCAAATTGTTGTTTGATTTTCCAACCTAGATGGTCACATTGATCATAAATATTGTTAATTGTGTTGATATTATTATCCATGCCTTCAAAGTTTAAATTTGGGTCCATAGATTCTAAGGAAGAAGTACCTTTTCCCAATTTTTGTAAGGAACTTATGCTTGGCCGCAAAGCAAGAATATAGTAGAAGGATGCCCTATACTACGAGAAGATCCATTTAGTATCAAGTCAATAATATATCAAACCATTAAAGCCCCCACATCAATTGGTTTTACAGTTTGAATATAATAATTGAGGATAAAACCCTCCTTCATCACTTTACTTAGTTTTGTATTTGAAAGTGATTTTGTTGATATAAAGAAATGCTGAGGCTTTGAGGCAAAATTTAAAAATGAAGAAGGAAAACTTACATCAGAATCTTCTTTTGTTTCCCAAGTTCCATCTTCATCTGTAAGAAATTTAAAGACTTCATTTAAATTGTCTCTTGTACGATAGAAGTTGGCATAGTCATAAATTGGAACATTCTCTATCAAGTACAATTCATATATTCTTGAAGGAGTAAAAGGTACCCACCTACCTTAAACATAGACAACTCCCTTGTTAATCCCATGAAGATTAGCATAAAATTCTTTCACGACAGGAATGACTACTACAACAGTTGTGTAGCATAGAACTTCCCATCGCCTTTTCATGATTATCTCTTCCACAGGAATACCTAAAGTATTGGAACCTTAATTGATAAAACCTCTTTCCTTGATCAACAACTTCTTCACAAGATTTCAATCATATAATTTATATGCATCAAAATTGATGAACTTCCTTTGGTCGAAGATCCCATAATTGTATTTACCCTTGGATTTGGAAGCCATAAGAACAAGAATAGTGGATCCTCTCCCACTCTGCATACTTGAATTAACTCCAAATGATGAGTTCTAGGAGTTATACAAAGAAAAATTCATCCAAAAATCGTCAATAGAAGCTTCCAGGCTTTTGTTATAACTACAGTGCCTAGGTTCCAAATTCTGGAGCTTAGACGCCGAGCACTTTGTAAATTAGCACTTAGGCACCTGTTTTGGCACCTAGGCGCCAGTGCACAGTTTTGCACCACCTCGAATAAGGTCCAAATAACACTCATTCATTCTTTAAAATTCAATAATTAAAGTGTTTTATGTTTTGTTTTTAATTATTAACATGTAAGAATTTAAAGCACATAGAATTCATTGAAAGAGCCTATTTAACACAAAAACAAATTAAAATTAATTACAAAGATAACTATGGGTTGCCTCCCACAAACCGCTTAATTTAACGTCATCAGCTTGACATTTCTAATCTTTAGTCTGTGTGGCTCAACATTAAAACCTCCTTACAAGTATAACTCTGGCTATCAAAGAAAGGTTTCAACCTATGTCCATTAACCTTAAATATATTTTTAGTTTTCAGATCTTCAATGTCCACTACTCCATATGGGTAAGCTTTTATCACAGTATATGGCCCCAACCATTTAAAATTAAGCTTTCCTGGAAATAATTTAAATCTTGTATTGTACAAAAGAGCTTTTTTTTCACATTCCAATTAATTTTTTATTATCTTTTGATCATGCCAATTTTTCATTTTTTTCTTCATAAATCTTAGCATTTTCATAAGATTCATTTCTGATCTCATCAAGCTCATTCAGTTGTCATTCAGTTGCAGTTGCAATAGTCTTTTCTCACCAACATCTTTTAAATTAAAATTAAACTCTTTAATAGCCCAATAAGTTCTATGCTCCAGTTCTACTGATAAGTGACAAGTTTTTCCAAAAATAAGTCTCTATGGGCACACTCCTATAGAAGTTTTGTATGTTATCTTATAAGCCAATATTGCAGTATCTAATCTAGCAAACCAATACAACTAGTTAGGACTTTTATTTTTTTTCCAAAATTCTTTTAGTTTCACGATTATAGAATTCTACTAGACCACTTGTCTAGGGATGATAAGAAGTGGAGATTCAATGTTTAATATCATATTTTTCAACTAGTTTCTCAATTCTTTTATTCCTAAAATGAGATCACCCATCTCTAATGATTACTCTAGGCATTCTATATATAGTATAAATATTTTTTAGTAAAAAATTTAAAACACTTCAAGCATCACTGTGAGATAAAGCAACTGCTTCAATCGACTTTGAAACATAGTCTATTGCAACTAATATATATAAGTTTTTGAAAGATGGTACAAATGATCCCATAAAATTCAATCCCCATATATCAAAAATTTCAACTTCCAATAAAATATTTAGAGGCATTTCATTTCTTTTGAAATTCTACCTACTTTCCTACTCTCTGACACTTATCACATGTTTTTACATAAGTATTAACATCCCTAAAGAAAGTAGGCCAATAAAATCTAGATTGTAAAATTTTGTGTGCAGTTATGTCAATCTCAAAATGTCCTCCAAATTCAGAATCATGGCATTTTTGAATAATTTGTTGGGTTTCTTCATAAGGTACAATTCTCTGAATAACTTGATCTTTACATTACTTGTATAAGTATTGCTCATCCCAAAAGTAAAATCTTACATCGTGAATAAATTTCTTCTATTGTTGTGTTTTCATTCCACATGGTAAAAAATCACTAATAATAAAATTAAGTATGTCTACATATCATGGTATTTAGTTTTCATTAATAGTAAATAATTTTTTGCCACGAAAATTTTCGTTAATTTCACTTTCAAGATTACAAGATTCTTTCTTCTTCAGCGTAGATAAATGATCAAGTATTTGATTATCAGTCTCATTCCCATCTACAACAATAAAGTCAAATTTTTGCATTAGAAGGATCCATCTAAGTAATCTTGGTTTCACTTCCTTCTTTTTCATCAAATATCTTATAGCAGAGTGATCGGAATGCATAATACATTTAGCTCCAATTAGATATGACCTGAACTTATCAAAGGCATATACAATTGCTAATAACTCTTTATATGTAGTGGTATAATTAATTTGTGCATCATTAAGAGTTTTAGTGTCATAATGTATAATTTCAAAAATTTTGTCATATCATTGCCCTAAAACTGCTCCAATTGCATAATCACTAGCATCACACATTAGCTAATCACTAGCATCACACCTAGCATCACACATTAGCTCAAATGGTCTCTCCCAATCAGGTGAAACTATTATCAAGGTAGTGATTAATTTTTCTTTTAATAATTTGATGGAATTTATGCACCCTTAGTTAAAATCAAATTTTGTGTATTTTTCTAAAAGTTGGCATAGAGGCTTGGAGATTTTTGAAAAATCGTTAGTTGGAGGAGGTAGTTTAGCTATAACTTGAATTTTTGTCGGATCTACTTCCATACCATTTTCAGAAATTTTATGCCCAATCACACTTCCTCATGCAACCATAAATTGACATTTAATACCAAATTTATCTTTTCACATCATTTTAAAACTTTTTGTAAATGATTTAAACATGATTCAAATGAAGTTCCAAACACTGAAAAATCATCCATAAAAACTTCTATCCCTTTATCGATTAAATTGTTGAAAATAGATATCATGCATCTTTGAAATGTTGCAAGTGCTTTACATAAACAAAAGGGAATTTGTCTAAAAGCTAAAGTACCATAAAAACTAGTGAATGTTGTCTTTTCTTGATCCTCAGGAGCAATAGAAATTTGGAGATACCCCGTATATCCATCCAAAAAGCAAAAATATATGTGCCCAGCTAGCTTATCAACATTTGGTCCATAAAAGGTAGATGAAAGTGATCTTTCATGGTGGCTAAATTTAATTTTCTATATTTAATACTGATCCACCAACCAGTTACTTATCTTGTTTGTACCAATTCATTTTTCTCATTTACAGCTACAATCACACCCCCTTTCTTATGAACACAATGAATTGGTCAAACCAAAGCACTGCCCAAAATAGGATAAATAATTCTGACTTCTAATCAATTTCTTTCTTAGCTACTTCTTTCATCAAAGGATTTAACCTTCTTTGACGGTCAGCTTTTGGTTAATGATGTTCTTATATAGATAGAAACAGATATAACATCTCTTATGTAGAACTAGGACAGTTATTGTATTTCCAATAAAGTTTTGTGCATACAAATCAATGGACCTCAACTGAAGATATCAGCTAATGTCCATCAAAGGCTTTCTTATATCTTCTTAAAGTTTCCAGTAATTTTTGTTCTTGTAATTCAGTTAACTCTAAGGATACTATAACAGGTAATGTAGATAATTTTCTTAAGAAACTACTTTAAATTTGTACGAAGTATCTTCATCTCAAGTTCAGGAGGTGTTTCTTTTTCAATTGATTTTTCTTGCATTTGATCCTTGATCCCAATTTTATATGACAATACGATATATGCAATTGTATTCTTAATTTTTTTCTTATTTATAACTCTTACTTTGCAACGGTACTAAAAACTTGATCACCAACAACAACTAGGAAAAAGCTTGACTTCAAAGCAAATAAGAATATAATTATTATACTTAATTATGGGATACTACAAAACATACGTATCGTTATCAAGTAATATAAGACTTTTTGATTAAACCCCAAATATTGAACCCACAGAGAAAAATACAATATGCAAGTAAAATAAGAAGAAATTAGATAACAACTTCTACTTAGCAAAATATTCTTACTCAAACTTTATATGCTATAATAGGAATGAAAATTTGATTCTTTTTTTTGTAATTTTTGATAATTGAAAGTAAAGTAAACAACTAAGTACACTTAACTAGATATTTGTAAGATGAAGGCAATATAAATAAAATATATTTTTTCTTATCATGAATTTGTAACAAGTATAGGAATTATGTTGTGAAAGTATTCAAATTTTGTTATGCTAGATAGGAGCAATAGTATTCTTTACCCTCACTAGAGATGCTATAAAGAGCATTAACTAATTTAAAGTTTGAATAGTCTTGATAACGGGTTATGTAGAGAAGATACTAGCTCTCACTCAGCTCTCACTCTAGTGTTTCCCACATAGGGGCTAACATCTTGTATCAAAACCTAAACTATAAATCAAATTAGGAACTATAAATCAAATTAGGGGCAATCAAAGTGGGGGCTTTAGCCTGTCAATTTAAAGTCCTCTAATTCTACACCCTTTAAAGTTTATTCCCCTATTTATTTGCATTTAATCATATGAATTACATTCTCATCCAAACAATCTCATGTGATTCTTACCATTAGTTAATTGAGGCAATACCATATCGGATGTTACATGTTCTCACAACAAATATTAACATCTTAATTGGACAAATTAAGAAGTAAATGAAGTACAAGGTTTAAAATAACAAAAGCTATTAAAATCTTAACAAATATTAACATATTAAAATCACAACTTATTCCAACATTAAAGATTAATACTTCACACAACTTCCATCCAATACTTAATCACTTATCTTTTTAAGGAAAAAAATAACAAAAGCTACTCATAATTCATCAAGAAAACACAACCACACTTAATTTTGAAAGTAGAAATCATGCAAACAAAAAAGAAGTCTAAATTAAAACCAAATACAGTCACAATGATAAAAGCTTATATCAAATCATCTTCACCAAACTCTTGAAGTTCCTTTGAATCTCTTCTCTTCCTTTCTTTTACAATACTCTCTACTCGCACACTACAACTCCTCTCTTCTCTCCAATAAAATATCCTAATTAATCTAAGAGAGAGGCGTCAGTGGTGTGGCTTTGGGGGGCATGTAGGAGTCTCTCCAGTGTGTTGTGAGGAAGGCTGGAAGAAGACTCTTCAATCCAATCCAAGTCCTTCTATAATTTTCCAAAAGGTGCATTGATGTCTCTTCAAAATGTGTCCACATTCAATGAATCTTCCAAGAGTTGCCTTTTTTCAAAATTTAACTGAATGTATTTTCGTGTCCATTAATTATTTCCCACATTTTCACCAAGGGTTCCTTCAAACACCTCTTAAAAAATTCATCCAAATTCATTGAATCATCAAGTAACTACTTCTGGTGCTTAAGCACAAGGTACTTGGTGCTTAGGCACGACCTTCTCGTTTTTACTTGAGCTTAAGCGCTAGTTCTGGGCACTTAGGCGCCATAGTTCTTTTGCACAACTTCTTCATTTTTGATCCAAAATTGATCCTTTTTCACTCCTTTCATCATTTTTCATCTATTTGATTGTACCTAAGAGAAAAACTCACAAATACCTTCCATTAAAGCATAATATCTCAAAAATAGGTATAAAAATGTGTACATAAAGACTATATTTTTTAAGTGTATCAAAATCTCCCGAAGTTAAAGTGGTACTTGTCCTTAAGTGACACTCTGATCTTTCAAAACCAAAATAAGTAGATTAAGTAAATAAGTTTCTTTAGGATATTCTAAAATTTTTATCTAGAAATATAGTAGTCCAATTTAGAAAAAAAATTTTAGTATATGAGACCAACTTAAAGTTTAGAAATTTTTAATGTAAAGAAGTTTGAAAATATGAGTTTCTATCTAGTTCATAAATATTTGTAAATTCTCTAAATATAGAGTTTAGGCATTTTATCTTCTCCACTTAAAAAAATTTTATTAAGAATAATTATACTTACTATATTATATCCTTAAGCTTAAGTGTTTCTCAAGTCTTATACTTTAGAAAGATTAGATGTGGAACCAATTTTTGATTAGGCACTAATCCTCAAGCTTCTCCTCCCTTTTTCATCTTACTTTTATTTATTTATTTTTTCTTTTTTTTTTCTTTTTCAGGCGAGGAAAAATATAACATTAGCTTTGAAAATTATTTTTAATAAAAGAAATTTGAGCATTGAAAATAAAAGTCTAACCCTTCTATATTTTTTTAAAATACACTTTCTCCTACTAAAGATAATTTCACAATATTTATCATTTTCACACTAAAAATTTTTAACTTTAAGTTTTTATTCATTATTATAGGTTTCAACTAAAATCTCTTACTCATTTCTATATTCAAAATTTACTTCCCTAATATAACTTCACATATATAATCATTTTTTTTTCAAATAAAAATTGTCTCATGTTCTAAGGTTGGAGTAGGATAGAGGCCTACAATTCTGAGGGAGTAGAACGGAGATCTACAATCCCAAGGTGCTAAAGGTGGGAGTAGGATAGAGGCCTACGATCCTGAGGGAGTAGAACGGAGGTCTACGTCCTGTGTGCTAAAGCTGGGAGTAGGACATAGGTCTACCGTCCTGAGGGAGTACAATGGAGTTCAACGATCCCAAGTGCTAAAGGTGGGAGTAGAATGGAAGCCTACGGTCTCGAGGGAGTAGAACAAAGCTCTACAATCCTGAGTGCTAATGGTGGGAGTAGGGTGGAGGCCTACGGTGCCAAGAGAGTAGAACGGAGGTCTACGATCCTAAGTGCTAAGGTGGGAGTATGAAGGAGGCCTATAATTCTAAGGTTGTAGAACGGAGTTCTATGATCCTAAGGTGCTGAGATAGGAGTAAGACAAAGGCCTACGGTTCTGAGGGAGTAGAACGGAGGTGTATGATCCCGAGAGTTGATGTGGGAGTAGTACAGAGGTCTACAGTTTCATGAGAGTAGAACAGAGGTTAATGATCTGTCGGTAGTATTTTTGGTTGTGGAGTTACCTGTAAGAAGCTGTCGGTCACTGGAATCAAAATCCTGTAGCCCACTTCTGAAGGACATTTTAATTTACACATATATATTTTATTTTAGAAAAATATGAAATCAAACTGACCTCATATTTTTCATAGTTTAAATGAAAGAGCGCTGTACCTCAAACCCTGTATCTATCCTGAAGGATAAACACAAGACCTGAGGATGAGGTTCGATCTAATAAACTAAGAAATATATGACGTCTGTTTGGTCTGTGAAACTATTTTATTTGCCGATAATTTCCCCTAGTTAATATGAAAAACTAAATAGGGTTTATATTAAGCTGGGTTTGGACGAGCTTACTATAAGGGCAAACCCCTATAGTTATTTACATCCTAAATGACTGAAGTCATTTAAGATAACTCTCAATAAAAATCAGGAAATATTATCTTCAAGGATTTATCAGCACAATGTTGGTTGAGGAGTTGCCCGTAAGAAGTTGTCGATCACCAAAATCGAAATCTCGTCACCCACTTCGGAAGGACATTTTAATTTACATATAGATTTAGGTTTAGAAAAATATGAAATCAAACTGACCCCATATTTTTTATAGATTAAATGAAAGAGCACTCTACCTCAAACCCTGTATCTATCCTGAAGGATAAACACAAGACTTGAGGATGAGACTCGATTAAATAAACTAAGAAATATATGACGTTTGTTTGTTCTGCAGAACCATTTTTATTTGCCGACAATTTCCCCTATTTAATATGAAGAATTAAATAGGGTTTATATTAAGCTTGCTTCAGAAGAGCTTCCTATAAGGGCAAGCCTCTATAGTTATTTACATCCTAAATGACCGAAGTCTCTCGATAAAAATTAGGAAATATCTTAGGAAATATCATCTTCAAGGATTTCAAAAGGATATGACTTTTCAATGAGATCAGACGAAGAGGTGTGAAATGTAAATGGTTAAATTTTGGAACACTTATTGTAGAGTCCAAATGAGAAAGAACTAGGGGATGTCATAGATCTGGGGGTGAACCTCGGTGACTTCCCAAGCTATCCTAATGTTTGGCTTCGGTTTTAAGGAGAAATTATTTAAGTGTTTCATCCTGCTAATTTTATTTAATTAATGCTTACATTGGTGTGGAACAGTCACACAAATAGCCTGGAAGAAGTGAGGATTTAGGTCGTGACAAACGACAACCCTGGAATCCTAGTTAGGGCTAGGGCTTATATCGTACAACAGAGTTGTACAAAGGCCTAAAGATGAGGTGAGGATGTATGTTTCATAAGCAGACAACCTCAAAATCCTATGGCTTGGTTGTTTATTTCTAAGGAAGGGGCGGTTTAGCTGGGGAAGATAGTTTTTGCTATTGAAGATGGCCGTGCTGCCCACCATGCTAGCTCCAAGCTCCTCACTGTGACGAGTTTAAGTTTTCTAGGGTGTCTAGTTATGATGTCAAATCAGGTGGCCCTATGGTTGTAGTTCCTTAAATTTTATGGGGGATGTTAAAGTTGATTAGAGCGACACGAGTTAGGATCTCACGGTTCCCTCGTTCCGGCACCACTATTTTCAATTGGATTCACTTAGTTCAAATGAATTTACTAAACTCAACTTAATGAGTTCCATAACTACATTTAGACCGTGGGAAGCCTCGTTAGCAACCATAGGTTACCTCCTCCGAGGGTTTCCCTATCATCCAATAGAGACGTCTTAATTTAGTTGTAGTTGTTGTTTTGTGTGATGTTTGTGATTAAATTTTGAGTTGTCTTATATTTTGAATGTTGTGGAGGTGATTTTTTATCTTGATTGATTTTAGTTCTGATTTTGATTATAGTTTTAGTTTTGTGGCTATCCTGACAATTTTAGTTTGCATGCAGGGTGACATTGTTGTTTAGCATGAAAGTTTGTGCTTTGTTCATACATACAGGTAAGTAAGCACAGTGTGGAAAGCTTAAGAAAGATAATGTTGTAAACTATAAAAGCGTACCTGACAAGTCTTCTCGTTCCACCACCTGAAACTCAAAATGCATGTTAGAGCATTTTATGTAAAGTAGAAATAGTAAGGTTTTAGTGATCTACCCAACCCTAGGTCATATCTTGGTGGGTCCCTATTAATTTGATTAAAGATGATTTTTGTTAAGCAAAATATATTAAGTTTAGTAGACCTCCGAGGTATCCAACAAATTTAGAGAAAGAAACAGGTCCATGCTTCCCTCTCCCTGACTAGTGAAAAGCCTCGAGCTCATTTATACTTATTCTGCTGCTTAATAATTTATCCTATGAATACTTTTAATGCTTAATGAACATTGATGTTTCAATTATCCCAAAGAGTAAGGTAATTATCATTTGTCATTTAATTTGGAAGTTATGTGGGTGAAGATCCTTAAAGGGGGCAAGTTAGCGTTATTGAAACACTTAGCCAATTTGAGTTCTAATTTGGGCTTAGGGTGTTCAAAGGTGTTTACTTTATATCCATTCTTCTAATTCTTATTTAATCAAATTTGATTTTATCTTAAGTCACCACTACGCCCTTTAGACCTAGATAGATGTCTTGGTTATTTTGAAAGAAGTTGAATTTTTTAAGTGATAATAATTATTCATTTTCAAAACAGTTAAATGTCATTTGAAAACCAAGTAGGGAAATTATATTAGTGAGTTATAAACTTCCAAAGTCATACCCCTAGGGTTAAGATCATTTAACTTAATAGACTTCCAAATTTTAATAAATTAAGGAATTACAAATTTATCCCTTAATTATCGAAAGAGTGAGGTTGGTTTCTAACAATTAATCCCCTTGTGTTTCAATCAACCAAATAAGTTAGTTAAAATCAGAGATTACCCTTTTCCCTACTTGAATTAAGACTAAATGTTAATTAAGGCTAAGTTTCCAAAATTACACTTTTGCCCCTAAGGCTATATTACTTCATAATTTGTCAAATTCAATCCAAATGACTTTGTAATTTTTATCCCACCTCATCCATGGGTCAATTAAGACATCAAAGGAGAAAATGTGATTTTTGAAAATTTAATTTAATTTACATACTTATTTTAATCCAAAAATAGGAATTTTCAAAGAAAATTCCATAACTTGACCAAGAAAAAGCCTAATCCCTTGAAATTTTTACTGGAATTAGATTTAGACCAGAGAAGCATTGGAACCAAATTTCATGATTTATTGAATTTTATTTGAATTTTAAGAATTATTTTAATTTATGGAGTATTTATTAAATACAAAATATTTTGAATGTGCAAAATTAAGTTTTATATTTTTATTAAATACTTCTAAGCACAAGAAAGCTAGAGAAATAAATTTCATATTTTTTTTATTTTTCTTTGAATTGTTAGAATTATTTTAGTGAAAGTCTATTTTTAGCCTTTAAAAATTATTTTAAGTTTCAAAATTCAATATCTTCACTTATAAAATTAGGAAAAATATTCCAATTGTTCCTAAGTGCTTAGGAAACAATTTAGAATATTTCCATGAATTTTATTCTTTTAGTGATTTTTATCATTTTTTAACTATTTAAATATTAAAAATAGGCTAAAAAATGAAGTTTTTATTTTAATTACTATTTTATTTTTAAAAAAACTTCTTTGATCACAGAGAACTCCAAAAACTTATTTTTATAATCTTTTGAGTTATATTTTGATTATTAAAAAATTATTTTTGTATTAAAAATATCACTTGACATACAAAATCAATTTGAGTTATCAAATGAGCTCCAAATATTTTAAAATTTTTATGGAGTTCTCTGAACTTTAAATCATAGTGTAGATTAAAAATCAAGTCATTTAGATGTTTGTTCCCAAAATTAATTTTATTTGTGTTTTAGGATTGGTGAAAATTAAGTGCATTCTCAATGACTTAACCCATGAAATATTTTCCAAAGGGTTCTCTGGTCATGAGGAACCTTCCAAAATTTTCTTGAAATTTTCTAGGTAGCATGCTAATTGTTATGATTAATTTATGCAAATAAAAAACATAAAGTTGGAAAATATGATCTCTGTCTCGAGATATTCCCTGACTTTCTTCTCTAAGACAGAGGCAACAACATGCCAAAATTTCAAGTCATGATGAAATGCCTATATACATGGAGAATTAAAAGACTCAAAATAGTGTTTAATTAATTAAAAACAAAATATGCATCAAATAAATTTCAAACCATTTCCACATTGTTCTCCTCTCTTCACTAAGAAATTAGGTATTTTTATTTTATTTTTGTGATTTTTCTACACAAAGATATGAATTTTAGAAGTTAGGGCTATTTATTTAAATCAGAAAATACCCTATTTATCTATTTAAACACGCGGCGTTGACTAGATCCTAGGCAGCTCCGAAACTCCACGTGACGTTCTCTAGTTCGACGCCGCCATCCACCTCAGCGCTGACTCGGCCTGAGGTTCATGTAAGAAGATGTTGTCTGACTATATCTCATCCGTTGATGAAATAAACGCGCAATCGAACGGCTCCCCGTCATTGTCCCCTATGCCTTAGCCCAAGAACCATCCATTTTCAAAGCTTATGATCTCACTCATTTCTTAACCAAATTAAGTGAGGTTTATTTCTAAATGCTCGCCTAAGTTTGCTAAATGCTTGTCTAGGTGTGAAGAACACATCCATATGGCAATCATGCCATTAAATTAGCTCTAATCAAATGGAGGATTAAAACAAACTCGGTAAGAGGGGGAGTTCAATACCTTTACTCTGAGAAGGGAAGCTTTGATCATAGGTGCTCGTGCTTGACACGTTCATGGAGGTCCAAGGAGGCTAGAGATTGAGCCTCTTGCTGTGGTGAAAGGCCTATGTATGAATTCAACAAAGATCAATTTCAGGTGTTGGTCTAGAGCTTTGTTAGGGGCTCTATGAAAGGGGAATTTCTCCTTCATTCTGGGGCTTCTTCTTCTTTCACAGTTTAATTTAATTTTGGTGGAGTGTAGAGGTGTGGA
>NW_018164905.1:164389-205003 GCF_001263595.1 Phalaenopsis equestris
GATTTTGGTGGAGTGTTGATTTTGGTGGAGTGTAGAGGTGTGGAAAGCTTTGTCCTGTCTCCGACAAGGATTTGAGCTCAAAAATTGAACTCCGGGAAGGGCATTTGGGGCAATGTAATGGTTGGGTTGCACTGTGGAGGTCTCAAATAGGTTCTAGGAGTAATTTGGAGGGCTCTAACTGAGAAATTTTTAGCACTTCCTCCATGGTCGTGGAAGTGAGGTTTTTATAAAATGGGCTTTAGGGTGTCTGTCATGGCCAATTGGAGGGGTGGGGGTGAAAATGCTTGCTTAAGTAGAGGACAAAGAGGCTCTAAGATTTAATTTGGATGAGGTGGCCTCTAGGTTTGAATTAGGTTTGATTCCATGGGGGTGTCTCTCGATTTGGACAATTTTCGGCCACTAGGTCGGCCAGTCAGGCTAGGGGAGGTGGCTAGGAGGTCAGGTGAGCCAGGGGAATATGTCACAGCAATTAAATGGGTTGGTGTTTAGTTTTGGCCAAAATATCCTTGGCTTAAGCAAATTTGGAATCAAATCGCTTGATTAGGAGATCCCTTGGTCCATGGCTCATTTGGGTGGTTTTGTGGGGTTTGGATTGGTCAATATGATCCAAACTTTGGCTGTGGTGGCCTTGTCTTGACCAATTTGACATGTCTAAGTCAATTTTGGTACATGGGTCCAAGTGGGTGCGGCGCAAATGACCAAAACTTGGGTTTGGGCTTGGCTAGCCATGTTAATTGGCCCAATTTATTGCTACATTTGATGTAGATGATTGCAATCAACATTTTTTAGTGAAGGATTGAAAGGATTTTGAGTTCAATTGGGGTTTCAATTTGAAGGATTTTGGAATTTCGGTGAACTTGGGCATGTTGGGCTAGACTTGGGTCTAGATCGAGCTAGGCTTGGGCTTAGTCCAAATTTATTGTTGAAAATGGTTAATAGGAATGTCATGACGAGTTTTCAACATGAATTGGGTGCCAATGGGCTAAGGTAATCAATTTGATGGAGTTTGGAGGCATAGCCAATTTGGGGCGTTTGACATAGATTGAAATTAAATAAAATTGAGGCTTCACCAAGGCCAATTGAAGGTCAATTTTGATGTTTAGGAATGTTATGAAGATTTTTCAACATATTTTCAACATAAATTGTGTTTCAACATAAATTGTGGCAAATTGAGTGGACTATGGGTTTAATTGGGTGAGATTAGGTCATGTGGCCAAAATTGGGGCTTTAACCTAAATAAAAATTGGGCTCAAAGCGTGGGCTAATTAAGCTTGGATTTGTATTACATTGGTCACATGTAAGGTGAATTTAAGTTTAAGATTGAAATTGGGGGAAATTGGGACCAATTTGATGGACATTTGAGGTGGATTTGGGGAGATTGGACCTTTTAATGGCAATTTGGGGGTTTTGGACAAAGATGGTCAAACTGGCCAAATTGAGTCATGTGGTATGTGAGAAAAAAATGAAATTAGGAATATTTGGAAGGTTTTGGGAATTTTTGAGATTTTTGGAAATTTTTGAAAGTTTTGGGCTAAGGAGAGGTGATCCCGACTTAATGCTTATGCACAGTATAACAATATGGTAATTTGACAATTTTTTTGGTGATTTTGGGTATTTTCAAAAGATTTGAAATGACTTTTGAAAAAAATTGGGTATTTTGGGTAAATTTGGTAATTTTGGCCAAAACTTAAGGTTTCAAGGGTTTTTAGGTAACTTGGGGGTGTTTAGGGGCAAAAGACAAAGTTGGGCATCTTTGGTAGAATTGGGGAGCTAACCACCATAATTAAGACATGGACCAATGAAAACCTCATTTGGGTCCTCTATATACTGGTCTTAGCTAAAACACCTAAGGCCAGTGGGTTTAGGGGACCATCTACATTAGTCTCCAAATGGATTAAGGGATGAAAGTCAAAGAACTTTAGGTTTGTCTTTGTGAGTGATTGTGAGTGAGGTGATTAAAGTGAGTACCTTAGCTCTAGACCAACACCGAGGGTGTCAACCCTAAGGTCAAACAATCCTATGGGAACTCTCCTTGAGCTTCCTCATAATGACATCACCTACTAAGTTTTAGAGGTTAGGACTAATATGTTGAGCTTCAAGTTTGGTAAAGAGGAGTTTGGAATTTCTAATGGTGAGGGTTCTTTTTCTAGTTTTCTAAGAATAGTCAATAGGAAAGACATATGGCTAGACCCCAGGCTACTAAAGAGGAAAACTAGACCTCAACCAAAAGTGAGGTCAATAGGATTTCAAAAGGATAGGACTTTTCAACGAGATCGGACAAAGAGGTGTGAAAACGGATTGGCTCAAATTTAGAACATTTTGTTTTTGGAATCCAAAGGAGGAAGAACTAGGGGATGTCATGGATCCGGAGGAGAACCTTGGTGACTTCCTTGTCTATCCTATTGTTTGGCTTCAATTTTGAGGAGAAATATTTAGGTGTTTCATCCTGTCAATTTTATTTAATTAGGGCTTACATTCGTGTAAAAAGATTGCATAAATAGCCTAGAAGAAGTGAGGATTTAGGTCGTGATGGACGACAACCTCGGAATTCTAAGGCGAGTTAGGGCTTAGATTGCACAACAGAGCTGTACAAATGCCTAAAGATAAGGCGATGATTTATGTTGCATAAGCAAACAACCTCAAAGTCCTATGTCTTCGTTGTTTAATTCTAAGGAAGGCAATGTTTAGCTGGGGAATACATGTTGCTGTTGAAGATGACCGTGCTACCCACCATGTTAGCTCCAAGCTCCTTGCCGTGACAATTTTGAGTTTCTTAGGGTTTCAAGTTATAATATCAAATCAGGTGGTCCTATGATTGAAGTTTATTAAATTTTATGGGGGATGTTAAAGTTGATTAGAGCGACACCAGTTTGGATCTTACAGTTCCCCATTCTAACATCACTATTTTCTATTAGATTCACTTAGTCCAAATAAATTTACTAAACTCAACTTAATGAGCTCTATAATTTCATTTGGATCGTGGGAAGCCTCGTTAGCAACAGCAGGTTACCTTCTCTGAGGGATTCCCGATCATTCGATAGGGACGTCTTAATTTAGTTGCAGTTGTAGTTTTTGTGATATTTGTGATTAAATTTTGAGTTGTTTTATATTTTGAATTTTGTGAAGGTGATTTTTATCTTGGTTGATTTTAATTTTGGTTTTGGGTTTTGGTTTGGTGGCTATCCTAACAGTTTTGGTTTTCATGCAGGGTGGCATCGTTGTTTAACATGCAAGTTTTGTAAGCATGAAAAGTACAATAAGAAAGACGACACTGTAAACTATAAAAAGCATACCTGACGAGTCTTCTCGTTCCACCACCTTTACTTTGAGAAGGGAAGCTTCAGTAAGAGGTGCTCTACACGTTTGTGGAGGTCCTAGGAGGCTAGGGATTGAGCCTCTTGCTGCCTCTTGCTGTGGTGAAAGGTTGTGAAAGGTTTAGGTATGAATTCTACCAAGCTCAATTTCAGGTGTTGGTCTAGAGCTATGTTAGGGGCTCTACATGTGGGGGATTTGATGGGGATTCTTCTTCCTTCATTGTGGTGATGGTGTGGGTGAGTTTAATTGGAGTTTGGTGGACTGTGGAGCTTTGGGGAGTTCTGTCTTGGCTTTGGCTAATGTTTGAGCTCCAAATTGAGCTTCCATAGTGTGGATTAGTGGGGGAAAATGGTTATCTTAAGCTGAGGAGGACTCAAAGAGGCTGTGGGATCAATTTGGAGGCCTTTCTTTGAGAAAATTTCAGCACCTCCTCTTATGGCCATGGGGGGGAGGGTATATTAAATTGGCGGGGCGGCGGGGGGGGGGGGGGGGGGGGGGGAAGTTTGCCTAGGTGGAGGGTAGAGGAGCTCTAAATTTAAAATGGGATGAGGTGGCCTCTAAGTTTAAATTGGGTTTGATTCCATGGGGGTGGCTCTCAGTTTTGCCATTTTTCGGCGACTAGGCCGGCTGACAAGGCCAAAAGAGGTGGCTAAAAGGTCAAGCGAGCTAGGGGAATATGTCCGAGCAATTTATTTGGGCAGGTGCTTAGTTTTGGAAAAATCTCTTAGGCTTAAGCAATTTTCAAAGAAATTCCCTTGATTTGGAGATCCTTTGGTCCATGGCTCATTTCAGTGGTTCCATGGGGTTTAGTCTGGTCAATAAAGATTAAAATTTGACTGTGGTGGTCTTTGGTTGGTCAATTTGGCTTCATTTGGTCAATTTTTGGTGAAGGGCTCCATGTAAGTCAATTTGGCTTAAAGTGGGTTTGGGTTAGGCTAGCCATGACCTTGAGCCCAATTGATTGATCTTCTGTAGGACGTCTCCTAATAAGGCGTAAGACATAGCCATTTTCGTAATATGGTGTGCTGCTGACTTGTCCTCCGGTGACTTTCCAATATGCAAATATTCTATTAATAGCTTGTGCCAATCTTCATTGATATCAGCAACTGCAATCATCATTTCTTTTTCTTTTTCAATCTTTTATAGAGTTTCGAGGTCGATTTAAGACAAAACTTGTCTTCCTTGTATTGTGATTTCAATGGAATCCTTCGGGAGACATGCCAGCTCCTTAGCGAGTTTTGCTAGAGCGTCGGCATGGGAGTTATCTCCCTTAGCAAACCGGTAGAAAGTTAGGGAATCTGCTCCAGCAACTTCATTGTTTTCGTATGGTATTTTGCTAGCCATGATTTCAGGATCTTGTATTGTCTGGCGACTTGCTGGGTGATGAGTTGTGAGTCGCCATAGATGGCAATGTCTGTTATACCCATCGAGATGAACAACTCCTATCCGATGATTAACACTTCATATTCTGCTTTGCTGTTGGTACATGGCTCTGTCAGGTGGTATAAAAACCTCAACATACCCTTATCTTGCGTGATAAAGATTAAACCAATACCTACTTTAGCTGGTATAACTGTGCCTGGTCCTTTGTCTTTTTTGGCTGACAAAGCTCCATCGAAGTACATTTCCCAGCGTTGCATGCTGGAGAATTTCATTTTTAGTATCTGCTCATCTGGTAGTTCATCGTTGAGAAGGGACCCAATTGGAAGTGGGTTTTCAGCAAGAAAGTCTGCTAGAATCTATCCCTTGATAGCACGGAGGGAAACAAAAGTTATATCAAATTGCAATAAAATCATTAACTATCTTGCTAGACATCCGGATAGTGTTGTTCGGGTCATCAAATTTTACAACGGATTGACTTTTAAAATTAGGTTAATCTCATGGGAAAGAATGTAATGTCTAAGCTTTTGGGCGGCAAAAATTAATGTCAGACAATGCTTCTCAATAGGTGGATACCTTATTTTTGTTGGTATTAGACGACGACTCAGGTAGTAGAGTGCGTTTTCATTACCCTCGTTGTTGGTATTAGACGACGACTCAGGTAGTAGAGTGTGTTTTCATTACCCTCCTCACTGACTTGGGCTAAGTGTTGAATTGGGCTAAGAGGGCTGCAAGAGAGTCATCTAAGCCCGCGGTATAAAGTATCAAAGGTTTCTCTGGGATAAAGGCTGCCAAAACAGGAGTATTGTTTAACGCCTCAAAAGCCCGTTCACATTGCTCTTCCCAAAAAAATTTGGTGTCCTTTTTTAATTAATGCTTAGAAGGGATGACACCTACCTGAGAGATTGGAAATAAAATGTCTCAGATATGCCAACTTACCCTAGAAGGAATGTAGTTGTTTTAAGGTTTTAGGAGGAGGCATTTCCGGGAGGCATTTCCGAGATAGCTTTCGAGATAGCTTTAATCTTACCTGGGTCAATCTCGATTCCCCGATGACGGACAATGAACCCTAGAAACTTCCCGAAGGTAACGTCAAAGGCATACTTTAAGGGATTCATTTTAAGGTCATTTCATCGTAACTATTTGAACAAAATCCTCAAATCATACAAATGATCTATCTTTTGTTTACTCTTGATGACCAAATCATCCACATAGCATTCCACTTGCTTGTGAATGAGGTCGTCAAAAATCTTCGTCATAGCTCGTTGGTTTGTTTCTCCAGCATTCTTCAATCCAAACGACATCACTGTGTTGTAGAAAATCCCGATCGGTGTTCTGAAGGCTGTAAGTGCTGCATCCTTGGGAGCCATCTTGATTTGGTTGTATCTCGACGATCCATCCATGAAGGAGAAATTTTCATGTGTTGAAGCGATATCTACCATCATATCTGGTATTGATAGTGGAAACTTGTCTTTTTGACAATCCTTGTTCAAATCTCTGAAGTTGACGCAAACACGGATTTGTCCATTTTTCTTCTTGACAGGTACAATGTTAGCTAACCATGTGGGGTATTGTTATTCTCTTACAAAGTTAGTGTTTATTAGTTTCTTTACCTCTGTGTTTACCTTTGTGATGACTTACTGCTCTATTTTGAGGCACATTCTTCTTGGAGGCTATTTTATTGGGGCTATATTCTTATCCACCCTGAGTTTATGAATTGCAACTTCTGCTGACAGTCCTGACATTTCATCATAACTCCATGCAAAGCAATCTTTGAATTCAGTTAACAATTTGATCAACTGTAGAGATTCTTCATCGTCAAGTAGAGAACTTCAAATGTACGTTGAGGTTATTCTTCAGTCCAAAGGTTGATTTCCTTTAATTCATCAATCATTGATTTAATTTCCTCCTCAAATTCCGGTGGAGCATTTTCTTTAGGTGATCAGTAGAGTCATCCTCTATATCGAGGCAATCCTTTTCTGATTCACTAGTTACAACCATACAAAATTTTGAATCATTGACTGGTCTGACTGTACCAAATCCAAGACCCTCTTTCAAGTTGGTAGTTTGACTCTTAACATTCCATAATTTTTCAAAAAGTTGAAACTTATCTTTTGGCATTTGTTTCGACAAATGTCCCTGTTGAATTAACTTTTGTACATAAGGCAAAAAGTAACCAAAAGGCAATTCCATTAACTCATTAGGATCATCATCCAAGTTTACATGATTTTCAAGATCAGTAGAGGTAGAAGCACGATAAAATTTGATCGACTTTGAACCAACACCACAGACTTCCTTGACCTCTAAACTCTCGACATTTTGAGGGAGAATCAGAGTAAGGGTCATAACATTCACATAATGGTTTATCCGATCATACATTGTCTCATATTCGTCTTTCTCTAAATCTTCTATGGATATCTTGTATTGAAGTTTCTTCTTTTTGGTCATCATTATTTCATCTTCAGAACTATCTTCATCACCAATATTGATGGTTGGCCTAGTCTATTTAGAAATTAAGTTAGTTCTTCCTCGTCCATGCCCCCGGCCTCGACCTCGGGTGTGTAAACTAAAAGCACCTCCACCAACTTGTTGCAAAAGAGTTATGGAAGATTGCTGAAACGGAGTTGAATGGCTTTTTCTTTTTGATTTTTCTAAATCTTCACTTTTCTTTGTTGCAATTTCACGAGAGAAAATAGTTTTCTATGGAGGCGCGTAGTAGGCAACATCTTCAAGAATGCCCACTTCATGAACTGAAAATGGTTGTAGATCTCCCTTGATGCAATGTTCTTGTCCTTCTTTGTAGTAATTAATGCACTAGTCTAGAGAAGATGAAACCATGTTATTTTTGTGAATCCACAGTCAACCCAGTAGAGCGTTGAAAGAGGTCTGGATGATATAAAATTTAGCGGTTGTTACGAGTTCTCTAACCTTCATAAGAAATGTAATGGATCCAAAGGCTCTCTCTCCCTTTTGGTTGAATCCTCTTAACAACATTTTATCGGCAGTAAGCTCTTGGACTTCAATGTCCAAATAGGTCAATGTCCGTAGACTCATCAAGTTGAGTGATGCTCCAGAATCTACTAAAACTTTGGACAACATAAATCTGCCGATGTTAACAAAGATGTAGAGTGGATGATTATGCTCGGTGGTACCAAGCAGCAAATCTTCATCTGTGAAGGTTACCCCAGGCTGTTCTTTCAATGAACAAACATCATCCAAGGATGTGTTGGCAAACTGGGCTAAGCAAATCCTTGGGTCAAACAAGGCTATAACCAGAGCTTCTCTCATCTCCTTTGACAGGATCACAACATCGTAGATGCTTAATCTGGGCGACAACTTTGTAAGGTGAGCTAGCACGTTGTAATCCACTTTATGTGGTCCTCCAATTTTCTCTTGGTTGTGTGGTTCTTCCACTAGTGAAGGTGGTCCTTCTCGAGTTATTATTTGCTTTACTTTTTGAACTGAAGCTATTCTTGGGGGTAATACTTTCCCGCTGGTAAGGGGGTAATACTTTCCCGCTCCTTAAGTTCACTTCTATAATTTCTTCTTCTTGAGGTACCTTTGTTGAATCATCCAGTGTTTCTTCTTTGTCGGAAAGATCTAAGTTGATGGCAAGTGGTGTGCCCTGGCGCTCGAGGATTGGTTCCTCACTCCCAGTGCTGTCGTAGCTGGTATCGTTGATGTCTTCTTCAGTCTTGTTAGCGAGTTCATCAAACTCAAGTATAATTTTTAAGGATCATTTTGGGGATCAAGATTGAAGCTATATTATCAAGATTGAAGCTATATTGGGATCAAGATTGAAGCTATATTGGTTAAAATCAGTTATGTTATCACCAAAAACAGTTAAAACGTAGCCGAAATCAAAATCAATATATGCATAAGACCCTGGAGAGGCAAAAAGATAATCATATAAAGTCAGGGGTTCAAGGATTTTCTTCCCCAAATCTGAGACAACTAATTTAGTAGAGGCAACCCCTATCCTACCCCCCGTGATATCAATATTCGTAGTAATGTTCTTTTTTTTTCTTTATCTTTGATGATGACAAATCTCCTGGTAAAATCTTCATCTCGGGATTGACAGGTTGAAGATTCTGAACGGAGGCATGTTTTGATGTGTTCTGGATTTGATTCAATATTTTCTTGGATGATTTTCTCCAAACTTAATTCCATTCATTTTTTTCGGATGATTTTCTCCAAACTTAATTCCATTCATTTTTTCCGATATATGTGGAAACGATATATGTGGAAGATTGCTTCGATGAATCCTGGATTTGATTTAAGATTCTCTTGAGTTTGTCCCAAGCCATCTCTTCTATTCTTTTCTTCAATTGGTTGACTTGCTCATCCCTTAGGAGGAAAGCTCTACACAGCTCATCTACGACGTTATCTTTGATGGGAGGTTGAGCCTCGCGCGTAGATGTAGCAGCTCTGGTTTTAAAAACATGGACATCCATGAAATCCTCTTCAAGTTAATCATTATAGTCAAAGTCTTCATCATCATCAATGGAGACTCCATGTTCCCAAGCCAACTCAGAAATCTTGACTAGGAGCTTTTCAGCTTTTTCTTCAATTATTGATTCCTGAATTGCTTTAAGATCTGGAGGACGCTGCTGGAATGTTTCCTCTTATTCTTCCATATCGCTGGCAATTGATGCGACAATGTTAGATACTTCGGACTCTAGCTTCATTCCATGATCTTGCCTTGCGGGCTCACTAGACTGTATCAGTACAACGACCTTGGGTACACACCTTCTTTTTTGATGGTGATGTCTTGAGACAAAGTGTCTCAACAAAAATATTGGTATGTCGGAGAGAAGTATGATCCCCATGGTGCAGACCAACTACAGTACCAGGCAATTTCCTCATCTTTTCCTTTTAAATTTTAGGAATGTCTTTATAGTGGG
Organism: Phalaenopsis equestris; assembly: GCF_001263595.1. Taxonomy (NCBI): domain Eukaryota; kingdom Viridiplantae; phylum Streptophyta; class Magnoliopsida; order Asparagales; family Orchidaceae; genus Phalaenopsis; species Phalaenopsis equestris. The sequence continues at coordinate 173,989 of NW_018164905.1, forward strand.
TGATTGGTAGGATTCTCGGACCCAATCTTGACTTAACCGATCAATGGCGTGTGGTCCTGGTAGCGTTAGAAGTTGTGGTGACGATGGTGGTATCAACTTTGCTTCCCAAGCAAAACCAGACGGGGATTTGAGTAGGAAAATTTTCAGTTGATTTTCGAGATCATTTGGCGGATCTGATGTCTTTTGAAATCTCTTACTTCATATGAAGGGATATTCCACGCCCCACTAGTTTAAGTGATTTATTAACTGAACAACCCTCTTTGGCTGCTAGTCTCTGAAAAACTAAACTGAATTGGGTGATAGGAGCATGCTTCTTCCTCTCCTCACCTTGTCTATGAAGCGATGGTAATGCAGTGGAGATTTTTTAGATACTCTCATATCTATCGGTATCCACTAAAGGATGGAATCTACTTCCCCGCAGAAGCGGATATGTTTTCAGTAATTTTGACCCATCCTGATGGGGATCTTCCTTAACAGGTATCTCCTTAGGAGCTTGGGCTTTAGTGGCCCTTTGAACTCTCCTGTTGCGGTTTCTCCTTTGAGTTCGGGTTAGTGGTGTAGTTCTTGAAATCGATCCAATTTCAAATACTGAAGGCGGGATAGCTAATCCCTCAGACAGACTTTTAATGATCATTACTTCTTTCCCCTTAACAGCAGTGGGAACAACAGGCTTGGTAATTGCCGGGGTGGCAGCAGTAGTCTGGCCTTCTTATAAGAAGGGAAGTCTTGAAGACAGCTCCAGTTAAATTCAACAGACGGGTCTTGAACTTCTGGAGCGGTGACTTTCATGACGACAAATGATGCCTTCCCGAGGATAACCTCGTGGTATTCAAATGTATCTTTAAACTTAATGGTATGAGCAACATTGCTTCATGACTCTTCGACAGGTTGCAAGAAAAAGTCAGCGTTGGGTAGGCCATTGTAGCAACTTTAAAATAGAAAGCTTTGTGGTTAGTTATAAAAGCTCTGTGGTTAGTTATATGGACAAAACTTTATAATCTTAGTGTAAGCACTAAAAATTAATAGAGGTCGATCTGTGGACGGGTAAGTCTTAGTTTGTGGGAATTTAAAACTTTTAGTAAGAAAGTAATTTAAAAGTAGAAAATTTTAATTAATTTTGAAGCTCACGCGGTACAACACAATTTGATTTAATTTAAAAATAGCAAATCAGACTTGGAAGGGAGAAGTGAAGTGTTTAGGACCTAGTGCGGGACCCATTTAGCAACACACAATGCCCTGGTGGAACCAGTCCACCAACACAACTATTTGGGGTCCGACCCCACATGATGATTTAAAGAGTCCTTAATGGCCTCCTAAACCCCTGCGTTCAAAGGTGATTGGATAGACAGTCCTGAAGTCCAAAGAGTTGGCTGTACTTTCAAAAGACAGAAATGGGTAAAGTATGTCAACGGAAGAAGAGTAATTTGGTACAAGAGGGACATGAACACATTAACGATGTGTGAAGATAATATTTCCTTATTTAATTGGAGAGAAAAAACTTGTCGCCAATGGAGTCGCCAGAAGCTGTCGATAGTATTTTTGGTTGTGGAGTTGCCCGTAAGAAGCTGTCGGTCACTGGAATCAAAATCCCGTAGCCTGCTTTGGAAGCAAATTTTAATCTACATATATATATTTAAGTTTAGAAAAATAAGAAATCAAACTGACCCCATATTTTTCATATTTTAAATGAAAGAGCGCTGAACCTCAAACCTTGTATCTATCCCTAAGGAAAAACACAAGACTTGAGGATGAGTCTCGATCCCTTGAGGATGAGGCTCGATCAAATAAACTAAGGGATATATGATGTTCGTTTGGTCTGTGAAACCATTTTATTTGTCAATAATTTCTCTTATTTAATATGAAGAACTAAATAGGGTTTATATTAAGCTGGATTCAGATGAGCTTTCTATAAGGGAAAGCCCCTATAGTTAATTACTACCTAAATGACCAAAGTCATCTAAGAAAACTCTCAATAAAAATCAAGAAATATTATCTTCAGCAATTTCAAAAGGATAGGACTTTTCAACAAGATCAGACAAAGAGGTGTGAAAAGGAATTGACTCAAATTTAGAACATTTTTTTTGGAATCCAAAAGAGAAATAACTAGGGGATGTCATGGAACAGGAGGAGCACCTTGTTGACTTCCTAGTCTATCCTATTGTTTGATTTCAGCTTTGAGGAGAAATATTTAGGTGTTTCATCCTGTCAATTTTATTTAATTAGGGCTTACATTTACATTTGTGTGAAACGATCACACAAATAGTCTGGAAGATGTGAGGATTTAGGTCGTGACGGACGAAAACCTCGGAATCCTAAGGCAAGTTAGGGCTTAGATTGCACAGTAGAGCTGTATAAAGGCCTAAAGATAAGGTGAGGATTTATGTTGCATAAGAAAACAACCTCAAAGTCCTATGGCTTGGTTGTTTAATTCTAAGGAAGGAAATGTTTAGCTAGGGAAGACATGTTTTGCTTTTGAAGATGGCTATGCACCCACCATGCTAGCTCCAAGCTCTTTACCGTGATGAGTTTGAGTTTTCTGGGGTGTCAAGTTATGATGTCAAATTAGGTGGCCCTATGGTTGAAGTTATTTAAATGTTAAAATGAATTTTAAAGTTGATTAGAGCGACACCATTTAGGATCCTATGGTTCGCTCGTTCCGTTACCACTATTTTCTACTGGATTCACTTAGTCAAATGAATTTACTAAACTCAACTTAATGAGTTTCATAATTTCATTTAGATCGTGGGAAGCCTCGTTAGCAACCGTAGGTTACCTCCTCAGAGGGATTCTCGATCATCCGATAGAAACATCTTAATTTAGTTGTAATTATAGTTTTTGTGTTGTTTGTGATTACATTTTAAGTTGTTTTATATTTTGAATGTTGTGGAGGTGATTTTTACCTTGGTTGATTTTAATTTTGGTTTTGGGTTTTGGTTTTGTGGCTATTCTAACAGTTTTGGTTTTCATACAGGGTGGCATCGTTGTTTAACATGCAAGTTTTGTATACTATAAAAAGCATTCCTGGCAAGTCTTCTCGTTCCACCACCATTGCTCTGAGAAGGGAATCTTCAATTGAGGTGATTGACACGTTCGTGGAGGTCCAATGAGGCTAGGGATTGAGCCATTTGCTGTGGTGAAAAATCTTGGTATGAATTCGACCAAACTCAATTTCAGGTGTTGGTCTAGAGCTATGTTAGGGGCTCTGTATGAGAGGGATTTGATGGGGCCTCTTCTTCCTTCACTTTGGTGATGGTTAGGGTGAGTTTAATTGGAGTTTGATGGACATTGGAGCTATGGGGAGTTTTATTCTGGTTTTGGTTGAAGTTTGAGCTCCAAATTGAGCTTCCATAGTGGGGATTTGTGGGGGAAATGATTAGCTTGAGCTGAGGATGACTCAAAGAGGCTGTGGGATCAATTTGGAGGTGTCTCTTTGAGAAAATTTCAGCACCTCCTCTTATGACCATGGAGGTGAGGTTTTATAAAATTGGCTTGGGGTGGCTGTCATGGCCAATTGGGTGGTGAAAAAGTTTGCTTAGGTGGAGGGCAGAGGAGCTCTAAATTTAAAATGGGATGAGGTGGCCTCTAGATTTGAATTAGGTTTGATTCCATGGGGGTGGCTCTCGGTTTGTCCATTTTCCGGAGATTAGGCTTGCTGACAAGGCTAGAAGAGGTGGCTAGAAGAGGTGGCTAGGAGGTCAGGTGAGCCAGGAGAATATGTCACAACAATTTATTTGGGCAGGTGCTTAGTTTTGGCAAAAATACCTTTGGCATAAGCAATTTTCAAAGCAATTGCCTTAATTTGGGGATTCTTTTGTCCATGTCTCATTTAGGTGGTTCCATGGGGTTTAGTTTGAACAATAAAGTTTAAAATTTGGCTGTGGTGGTCTTTGGTTGGTCAATTTGGCTTGATTGGGTCAATTTTTGGTGAAGGGCTCCATGTAAGTCAATTTGGCTTAAAGTGGGTTTAGGTTAGACTAGCCAAAAACTTGAGCCCAATTGATTGATCAATATTGTGTAGATGATTGTAATTAAGATTTTTGGTGAAGGATTGAAATGATTTGGAGTTCAATTGGGGGTTCAATTTGAAGGATTTTGGAATTTTGGTCAATTTGGGTATGTTGGGCTAGACTTGGGCCTAGGCTGGCCTAGCTTGGGCTAAGTCCAAATTGATTGTTGAAAATGGTCTATTAGAACATCATGAAGAGTTTTTCAATTTTGAAGGGTTTTTAACATGAATTGGGTGCCAATTTTGGGGCTAAGGCATTCAATTTGGTGGAATTTGGAGGCATAGACAATTTTGGGTAAATTTGGGGATTTTTGGATTTAAGTTGAAATTAAATGAAATTGAGGTTTCACCAAGGCCAATTGAAGGTCAAGTTTGATAAGGTCAAGTTTGATCAATTGAAGGTCAAGTTTGATGTTTAAGAATTTTATGAAGAATTTTCAACATAAATGGTGACAAATTGAGTAGGCTATATGTTTAATTTGGTGAGACCAAGTCATATGGCCAAAATTAGGGGTAAGCATGGGCCAATTGAACTTTGATTTGATTTAGATTGCTCATATGGAAGGTGAATTTGAGTTTAGAATTGAAATTGGGGGAAATTGGGACCTATTTGATGGACATTTGAAGTAAATTTGGAGCAACTGGGCCTTTAAAGGCAAATTAGGGGTTTTGGTCAAAATAGTCAAATTTGTCAAATTGGGTCATGTGGTTGTTGAGAAAAATGAAATTGAAAATATTTGGAAGGTTTTGAGAATTTTTGGGATTTTTTGAAATTTTGAGCTAAGGAGGGGCATTTTGGTAATTTGGCAATTTTTGATGATTTTGGGTAATTTGGATGTTTTCAAAAGGTTTGAAATGATTTTTGAACAAATTTGAGCATTTTGGATGAATTTAGGAATTTTGGCCAAATTTTGGGTTTCAAAGATATTTAGGTAATTTGGGGGAGTTTAGGGGCAAAAAGGCAAAGTTGGGTATTTTTGGTAGAACTGGGGTGCCAACCACCATAAATAAGCTATGGACCAATGGAAACCCCATTTGGGTCTTCTATGTACTGGTCTTAGCTAAACCCTAGTCTAGGGACAGAGGGTTCAGGGGACCATCTACACGAGTCTCCTAGAGGATTAAGGGATCAAAGTAGAGGAACTTTGGTTTTGTATTTTTGAGTGATTGTGAGTGAGGTGAGTACCTTAGCTCTAGAACAACACCCAAGGTCAACCTTATGGTCAAGCAGTCCTATGGGAACTCTCCTTGTGGTCCCCCATAATGACTCCACCTACTAAGTGTTAAAGGATTAGGACCAGTATGTGGAACTTTGAGTTGAGTAAAGGGAAGTTTAGAATTTCTAATGGTGAGGGTTCCTTTATAATTTTCTAGGAATAGTCAACAGGAAAGTCCTATGGCTAGACCTTAGGCTACTTAAGAGGAAAGCTAGACCTCAACCAAAAGTGAGGTCAATAGGATCCCAAATGCTAAAGGTGGGAGTAGGACGAAGACGTACGGTTCTGAGGGAGTAGAACAAAGGTCTATAGTCCCGAGTGCTAAGGTGGGAGTAGGACTGAGGCCTACGGTTCCGAAGGAGTAGAACGAATGTCTACATTCCCAAGTGCTAAGGAAGCTGACATAATTGCAGAGATCATGGAGGATTTTGTGAAGTCCAAAAATTATTGAAAATTCAGGGAATCTTTTGTAAAATGTGAAACTTTGTGAATAGGATGCAAATGCTCGTGAAATTTGTGCAAAGTGTGAGTTGTGGAAATTTGTGTGGGGAATGAGGAATGTGAGAGAGATGCAAAGTGCGGAGTCTTAGGGAAAATCATTTACCATTTTGTCATTTTTGTTATTATTAAGATTATAAAATTTGATTTCATTTTATATTCCCTTAATTTTGAATTTTAAGTCTCATTCATGATTAGATTTTTTTGTATTATTCTTTATTCGTTATAATTTAAGACCACCACGTGGTCATCATTCTCACAGAAGAGACAAGTTAATAATATATGCTGAAATCCAAAATAAACTTTGTTAAATGGCTTCAAACATACAGTTCAACTGAACATATGTCGAAACAATCCTTGAATACATCAGTGGAAGCTATAATATAATATATCATGTCACCTGGGATATGCTTGTGATAAACCTAACCTTCTAAGCCACACTTCAAGAATAAGGTCATTTTGTGTATAGTTAGAGGTACAGTTATCTCATAGCTCATACGACTGTAACTCCTCCAAGTCTTAGTCTTGTTGGAATCTGTACGGTACTATGTTATTATACATTTATTGCAATGTGATTGAGACTCAGTGGCACGACACTCCAGAGATGTAGTGTTTTGCCAGGTCTACTCCTTTTTCTTTTAAAATCAGCACTGAACCAATTGGACGTGGAATCTCAATTGAAACCCTAAATTCTCCAGGTTTGACAATATCTATCTTTTCCCGAATAGGTTGTTGCTCTTGCTCTTGAAAGAAACTGTACAAAATGGTATGACAAAATCATGGTGATCTATGTGAGGAGGAATGCAGTCTCCTTCTTCATAGTTGTTGATGATGCAGCTGTTATTGATGTAATCTGCTGGTAGTATACTCCATCTTACCATCCTCTTAATCATGAGCTTTATAGCGGACGACAGGGGATCCACCTCGTCATATCTTTGAATGCCTGGCGGGTTCCCTTGCCTGTCCTTATTGAAGTCGTAACAACATCCACATTAAATGGTGATTCTGCTTTTTCCACACATCCATTTCTGTGGTTCTGAATATGTCTTCTTCATCAATAAAGCAACTTGGCTTTTATCTATTAAATAAAAAATGTAATCAAGAACATTTCTTTCATTACTTTTTAAGAATACTCCAATATGTAGTTCCAATCCTTCCAGGATATTAACAAATTTTCCCTAGATCTCCTCATAATACACCAATTTTTACTTCCATACCTTGTTCATCCTTTCTAGCTCTAATGTAGGAATCCTCTACGAACGTCAGGGTCGCTTCTATATCTCAACCTCTAGATGAATCCACGATGATGGTGGCTCTGCAAACTGTAGTATGTATGGCTCAACCTCTTGGTGCTCTTCACTCCTGAACCTCATGCTGACAGATGTGTATTCTTCAAATCTCTCGTACCACTCTAGGTGGAGGATGTTACACTCAAGGAATTATATGAATTCTTCTGTCGATGGTGCCCTTCTCGGGGATTTTGCATTACACATGAGGCATCTCGCTCACAGCTCATCGGGGATAATTAAAGATCTAGGCTCCGTAAATGACTCGGGCTTGTCCTCTATGATCGGCAAACTGGTGGAAGTCTGCTTCAAGTTCAGGTCGTAGACTTCTTCATCATGAATATAAGTAAGCATCACAACTGCTTCCTTGACACGTCTCTTTTCCAGTCACTCCAAGGCTCTATGCTTACAATTGTTGGCATTCCTACATTGCAGCCTCCTCAGCGGTGCATCTGAAATCCTTTCTATGGAAGCATTGAATAAGTCCCCCATCGGTGTTGTAATCATTAACTTCAAGTGACTGATCCTTTCCATCAGGTCTTGCACATCTGGAAATGTTTTTGCCATCTTCCTCTTCAATGTAGAATCCTCTTTGGCACTAATTCTTAATAGTGGCTGCAACCCTTCTTCTTCTCAGCAGCTGACTATACTCATCAAGGGGCCTTCGTAGCCTCCATTAACTTAACTGTAGCCCAATTCAAAATTCACAATGTCGCCTCGCGCTGCCTTCTCTTTGTCAAGGGTGAGATTTAAGCCATTTTTAAAGGAGAATATTAGCTTCTGACCCGACATTTTCCTGCAAAAGATAGGAAAATATCAGTGCCCTGAAATTCAAAACGAACAAAAACAATAACAAATTGTCATTAAGTGGATTTTAGGATCATACATATGTAAGCATGTTATTTAATTTAATTTAGTAAAATTCAAAATTTTAAGGAAAGATTTAATAGTGCAAATTTTGATTTTTTTTTTATTAAACTTAATTTTATTACAAAATTTAGACCCAGTCACAGATACTGGCCAAATAGCCATCCTCAGAACAAGTGTCACTTTCAAAATTCATCCGAGAGAACATTAAGTTCTAAAATATTTCTTCAAATATTGCCCATTGACCGCTAGCATGGGCCTTCCACCTTCAAAATCCACTAACTGGCAAGATCCTTTTGAATATAATTTCTCCATGACAAATGGTCCCTCCTAAGCTAGTTCAACCTTTCCACCTATCTTGCAGTGTGCCTATCTTGCAGTGTGCAAGGATACAAGGATAGGTCTCCTGAGGATGAGTATGAGTTCACCAACATTGTACTTTCTTGGGCAGACCAATTTATCATGGACCAGGATCATCTTTGCTTGATAGAGTTCTAGAATCTGTTGTGCTTCTAATCATTTTCCTTTGAGACTCTCTAATTCTGCAAGTCTGAGTTTGGCGTTGTTTTCTACTGTAATATGCTTATTGATGAAGAATTTGAGAGATGGTAGTTAAACTTCTAATGGGAGTATGAAATCAGACCCATACACGAGCGCATACTGTGTACACTGAGTTGGAGTTTTGAATGTTGTCCGATATACCCACAAAGCTTCTAATAACTTCTCGTGCCATGCCTTCTTATTCTCGTCCAATGTTTTCTTCAAAATTTGGATCAGCATTTTGTTGAAAGCTTTAGCTAGGGCATTTACTCTGGGATAGTAAATCGTAGAGTTCCTCCAATCTATCCCATGTCATTTAATAAAGCTATTGATCTTGGTGCTCTTGAAGGCTAACCCGTTGTCCGAAATCATTCTTTGTGGGATGTCGAAACGGTAGATGATTTGACTCTTGAAAAATTGAAGAATGTAGTACATTGTAACCTCTTATAATGACACTTTCTCTATCTACTTGGAGAAGTTATTTGTGGCTACCAGAATAAACCTATGTCCCTTCAAATACAGAGGGAGACCTATTATGTCCGTGCCCTAACACTCGAATGGCCACAAGGCGACGGTTGGGTGTACCACATTCAGAGGATGGTGCAAGTCCACTCCATGCAGCTGACACAGGCGATACTCTCTGGCTATATTCAAGCAATCTATCAACATCACTGTCCAATAATATTTGAGTCTCTTAATTTTCATCTTCATCTTTAGCCTTAACTGTTGAGCACCACACAATCTGGCGTGTACTTCTTTGACGATATCCTGTGATTTTGCTCTACTTAGACATCATAGCCACATCTGATCGAATGAACTTCTGTAGATGACATTACCTACCAGAGCATACAACATAACTCTTCTCATGATATGATATGCTTCTGACTTATCATTTGGTAGTCATCTTGTTTGCAAATATTCTTTTAATGGCCTACGACAATCTTTAGTATTGTCCACTAATGCTAATATTATCTCTTCTTCTTTTCCAAACTTGCATAGACTGTCGAGGTCAATCTTTGACAAAAAATGGTGTCCTTGAACTGTAATATCGATGGAATTCTCCAGCAAGTATGCCAATTAGATTCATCAAATAGGATGAAACTGAGAATATAATCAAGTAGCAACATTATACAGCTTATAAATGTGATTTATCCAAGAAGAATTTATATCCACATATTGCCTTCTCACATAAACTAAATCGTTAGATTCATGAGATAAATTTGCATAGAATTCTCTAACAACAGATATCACATCGACGATAGTGAAATAGAAAAAACTCTCAAATTGTTGCTCTACAATCATATATTCTATAGTTTTACCAGGATGAAAGAAACTTTGTTATGCAATCAATCTCTTAGATTGCAGATTGTTCTTTTGGTCCTGTGCTTTCATGCTAGTGAATTTATCAACATCAAAAACTCCCTTTCTTTTTCCTCTTTTCATTTTAGGAGCCATGAAAAAATCTAGAAATTCCAAATAAACTTCCAATAAATCTCAAATATATGATTTTTAGGCTCGAACAAACACATTCTAAATTAAATAATCATTCACACAATGTGGAAGAAATCCATGGTGAAATAAAAAACTTGCAATGCAAAGATGGAAGATCTTACCCAAAGATGATGAAATATAGAGTTTAAAGTCATTTCTCTAAAACAATCAAGAACAAATCCAAGTCCTTGGTGAGGAAAAATATGAAAAATAGAGGAACAAGAGGAACCAAGGTCAAAAATGGCGTCAACCAGCGGTTCATTCCCTAAAACTTGCTGTCGAGTTGGCTCGGTGCTATAACGCCAAGGATGGCGCTATAGCACCATTCAAATGCACCTAAAATTTTAAGATTTTTTTTATCATGACATAAAATAAAAAAATTAAGCTGTTTAAAGTATAATTTTTCACTTTTAATGGCCATTTTTGGGTTCGACATCATTCTAAAGTCTAACATTCAAATACTCAATTCATCACGTAAGGTATTCATTTAACAATAACACAGGACTAGTTCTCTTATATTAATAATTTTCTTAATCCAAATGACACAACAAAATCATAGATAAAAGCAAATACAACACAAACGCAACATCTAGAAGTTCTAAAGCCTTAACGAAGATAAAATTGACATAGAAGAACTAGTTACTAACACATTTATCTTTCTATGGAATCACTTTAGACCCAGTTGTGATCAGAGGTGTCATTCTCCTGTTCACCCACCAAACAATTCCAATTGTAGGAATGATAAAAAAGAGTACGAGGAAATTTTGAACTGAATTTCTCATCTATCCACTTGTTTGCACTGTACATTGACACATGAAAATCTTGAAAACATGCTAAATTGTTGAATTGGAGTTTCAACTGCAAATCCAAATGCTAATATTGGTGGAACTTGTTTTCAAGTTTGGTGTATAATTGAGAGATCTCACCTTCAATGTTCCCAAGTTTGTCCATAAGTTGAACCAAACTTAATGCAAGAAATTTGTTGAAATACGTCTGAGCATCCTTGCACACCTCTTCTTATCTTCAAATCTCCCATTTTCATTGTTGTCCAGGATCCTTAAAGTAGAAATTGATTTATCCACTCTCAAATATCACCAAAATGATAAAAAAAGTCAAAGGAACACTTTCCTTCCCATCCTCTGATTTAAAGAGAAAAAGAGGGAAGAAAACCAAACCTTGGCGATTCCAAGAGAGATACTCGAATTGTGGTGCTACAGCGCCAGACCAACTTTCTCAATATCCAAATTTCTTCCAATCTTCAATTCCATTAATATAATAATTTTTTGTTCCAACATAATCATGTAAAACTCCAACTTACATAAAAAAACTCATCACAACAAAATAAACAAACAAGTCAATCACGCCGATAACTAAGGGTTGCCTCCCATAAAGTGCTTGGTTTAACGTCGTCAACCCGACATATCCAATAATTTTAATCTGGTTGACCCAACATTAAAATCTTCTCAAATGTAGATATAAGCTTTTAACCTGTGTCCATTTACCTTAATTATCCTTCCAGTCTTATGATGCGCGGTATTTGTGGTGCATTGTAAATACCTTTCAATATTAAAATACACACAAGAAATCACAAATAGTAAATATGCAGTTCAATCCATATAAAAATAAATTAAGTATAATTAATTTTATCTCTTAAAATCTTTAAGCTGCCAAATCATAATAATAATGTAAGTATATGTATCACTCAAGTAATAAAGAGCTTTAATGGAGTCATAAGTATCGATCCCACAGTGAGTTGCAAATTCTTATAGTTATAATGTAAAACACAATATTCAAACTACAAAATTTAAGTACGTAAATCAAATCTAAAGTAAATTTATTGTATGGTAATTAAAATGCAGTTAAAAGAACTAGATTAACTAAGATATTTGCTAAGCATTAAAAGTAAAATTATAAAAACTAACTAAAGTTTTGTAAAGAAGAGTTCAAATTTAAGAAAACATCATTCCCCTTTACATTGAGTTTATAGATTGTGAAGTAACTAAAATCATTTAAAATACATATAAAATTGTATTATGCCAAATAAGACAAATCATATTCTTTACCCTTTGAGAGTGCATAAAGAACAATGATTAATCTAGAGTTTGGTCCCTAAATCCATGGTTAGGTTGAGAGGATATTGGCTGCTACTCCAATGCTTTCACTTCTCCCTCCGCGGAGGGCTAACAATCTTGCCTTAGTTTTCAAGAAACTTGACCAAATTGTGGATTTTAATCTATCACTTTCAAAACTCCAATTATGCGCCAATCAAAGTACATTTCCTTATTTATTTTCATGCAACGCATGCAATGCCATAGACTACATTCTCACCCATGAAATTGAATGTGGCCCTTATCTTATTGCAGAAAGCATAGTCCTTTCTGATCTTATGTTTGCTAACAAATTTTAACATTTCAATTGACTAGATCGAAAAAGTAAATGAAGATCGGAGTTTGAATCGTCACAACTTATTGATATTTAAAACCTTACATAATAAAATTAATTCTTCACGAAACCATATATCATTGTAGGAGCAAGGATATAGATGACTACTCAGAATTCATGAGCAGGATACGACAAAATAAAGATTTTACATATAAAAATAAATTTAAAAAATAAAGAAAGGAAATAATACAACTTGTATAACACTCCTTCTCAAGAAAATCTTTTGAAGTTTTCTTTAATCACTTTCTCTCTTTACAATCACACTCAATTCTCTCTTAAAAGTGTAATGAAAAAGAAATCTGATGCACCAAAAATATATGCATTTTTAGACCTATATTTTATACTAATTTTTTGTGATATTGCACTTTAAAGGAAGGTATTTTTTGGTTTTATTGTAGGTTGATGATTTTTAGCAATTGAATAAAAATGAAGCAAAAAAGGATGAAATTTGGAGTCAAAATGACATTTTGGAAAAAATACTCAGCGCAAACGGTGCCAGCAAGGATGCCGATGGCTCCAGCAAGGACACCGATGACTCCAACATGAAACAGGACTCCAAAACATCATGGGCACCGATGGTGCCATTTGGAAGAAAACAAAAGATTTAATTCAAGCCTCTAGCGTCAATGGCGCCATCGTGGGTGCCAATGGCGCCAATGTTGGTGATGGGCAAAATTCTAGAAGGTTCAATGAATTTGGATGCTTTTTGAAGAGTTATTGAACACTCCTCTTGGAAAACAGACATGATGCTTGATTTAGAGCAAAAATTGATCAGAAAAAGGGGGCTAGTGAGTAATTGAGTTTACTTGAGTGTTCTATAGTTTGCGTCGTGAGTTTAAGTGTGATTTTCTCCTAAGAGTTCTCCTAAGAGTTGTTAATTCTCCTAAGAGTTGTTAAGAGAGGGAGAGAAGTGAAAGATTTCTTCTTCCATACATCTTTAAAGAGAAAATCAAGAATCTTGTAAAGAGAGAAAGAGTCCAACAGAGGCTACAAATGAGTTGCTTTGAGGAAGAGTTACAGATAAGTGGCTAAAAATAAGTAGTGTTTATTTATTATTATTGTATAAACATTCTTTTATTTATCAAATTCATATTTTGTCGTATCCTTCTCATGAGGTCTGAGTAGTTTTTTTTGTCTTTCTCCCTACTCTAAGATATGGATAATTTGGATGTCCCAGTTTTAAAATATAAAATAAATTGTGATGATTTTTCACTCAGTTCTTAATTTACTTTTTGATTTGGCCAATTAAAATGTTAACATCTGTTGCAAAACTTACTATCCCGGAAATTAAGTATCTATCCAGGAAATTAAGTATGAGTTTTAGAAAAAAGTGAGAATCACATTTGATTTCATGAAGGAGTGTTTTATTCATGGCTGAGTTTTAGAAAAAAGTGAGAATCACATTTGATTTAATGAAGGAGTGTTTTATTCATGGAATTAGGTGCAAATAAATGGGGAAATATATATTATTGGGCGAAGAATTAGAGATTTTAGGGTGACAAAATAAAATCCCCAATTTGGTCTTAGTGTTTAAGAACTAAAGTGAGAGTTAGCCTTCAGGGCAAGGGAAGTGGGAGCTCTAGAGTGAGAGCTAGTATCCTCCCAGCCTAACCACGAATTTAGAGACTAATCCTAAGATTACTCAATGATTCTCTATAACACTTAACTAAGGGTAGAGAATTAAAATTGCTCCTATTTGACACGATACAAATTCAAATTATTTCTCTCTCAATTAACCAAAAACTCATTGTAGTGGAAAACATGCGTTCTCATATTTTGTAGCTTTATCACAAAAACATAGTTTGGTAGCTATAATTTAACTTTACTTTACAATCTTGCTAGTAGTTGATAATTTAGTTCTGACAACACCTTAAATATTTGCAATTAGTGTAGTAGACTTTCCTTGTTGTTGTGAATTTCCTAATTTAAATTACCATTTCTAATTTAAACCTTCATTGTGGGAAACCTTCCTTGTGGGAACGATATTTGGGGCTTAAACAGAAAATCTTGTATTACTTGATAATAATACGTATACTTGCATAGAATCCAACATAAATTGCTTCAATTTCTTATTTTATAAATATTGAACCAAGTTTTTTTGGCATTGTTGCAAAGCGGGGTCAACTTTATTACTTTTACACAACTATAATTTTTGGGATTAAGTTTTTGGCACTATTGTTGGGGATTAAAATCTTTAAGTAGTGGCGTCAACTTAATAAATACTTGCATATAAAAAATCGGGATCAAGTTTTTTGCGTCGTAGCCAAGGAAGGTGACGATAAATTAAATATATTTGATAAATTAGGAAATTTAGCGATAAATATAAAATATAAAAAAAATTAAAAAATCAAAAATCATAAAAAATATCATTTAAGAGTTATTTAAAAAAATTTTCTTTGCTTATTTTATTTGTTTATGCATAGTATTAGATCTGATGGTTTATTACCTTACGATCCATAATTAGAACATACTATTAGAAAATTTAAAAAAAAAACAAAAATTAATTAGAAATTTAAAACAAATGGTGAATAACATAGATAATCAAATAAATGAAAATCGACAAAAACCTTTAAAAGATTATGTTAATCCTACAACAGATGAACTTCACTTGACTCTTCAAAATCTTGATGTTGCTACTAATTCATTTGAGCTTGAACCTTCTATTATCCAAATGGTACAAAATAATTAGTTTGAAGGAACACTATTGAAGATTTTAACTTACATCTTGCTAGTTTTCTTGAAATATTTGCTACTTTTAAATATGATAGAGTGTCTAATGATGCTGTCAGGCTTAGACTTTTTCCTTTTTCATTAAGGGATAAAGCTAAAGCTTGGTTAAATTCATTAGCACTTAGATCTATCATAACTTGTGGAGAACTATCACAAAAATTTTTGGCTAAATATTTTTCACCCTAAAAAACTGCTAAGCAAAGAAATGATATTACTTCTTTTTGTAAGTTAGAAGAGGAATCGATATATGAAGTTGATATTACTTCTTTTTGTAAGTTAGAAGAGGAATCAATATATGAAGTCTGGGAAAGAATTAAAGATCTCCTCAGGAAATGTCCACACCATGCTTTACCAAATTGATTAATAATTCAAACCTTTTATAATGGATTAGTAGGATCACTTAGATCTATTATAGATGCTGCTGTAGGTGGATCATTAATGTCAAAATCTTTTGATGAAGCATATTCTTTAATAGAGGAAATGGATACTAATAATTTTCAATGGCTCCCTGAACGGACAAATCTAAAGAGAGTAGCTGGTATTCATGATTTTGATGCGATATTTTGATGCGGCTGGTATTCATGATTTTGATGCGATGTCTATTTTAGCATCTCAAATTGCCACTATATCAAAGAAGATTGATCAAATTGGAGTGAACTATTCTCAAATACCACCGGTGTTAGAGGAAAATTCACCAGGACAAATAATTGATACTCAAATGTCTTATGAAAGTATTAATGCTATAAATAATAGAAATAATAATCCCTATTCTAATTATTATAATTCTGGATGGAAAAATCACCCTAATTTTAGTCGGAATAATTATAAGAATTCGGTGAACACCTCAAATAACCAAGGGAATCCTAACTATAGATCTTATTATCCTCCTGGATTTAATAATAACTCACAAGTTAAGGAGAAGAAGTTGACTATGGAAGAAGTAATGTTGAACATGGGAAATCAAATACAAAATTAAGGGCCTACAATTAGGAATATTGAAAATCAATTAGGACATATTGGTACTGCACTTAGTAACAGACCTTCGGGAATTCTTCCTAGTACTGTTGAAGTTAATCCAAAAGATATGAATAAAGAGAAAATTAAAGCTATTCAATTAAGAAGTGGAAAAGAAGTGAAAACAATAATCCAAAGAGAAACTGAAGTTAAGGAGGAGAAGGTAGAAATTGAAAGCAACAGTGATGAAAATAATCCAATACAAATTTCCTTAGAAAAACTGCCACCTTCGTTCCCTCAATGACTGAAGTAGAAGAATAAAGATAAAAAATTTACAAAATTTTTGGTAATCCTTAAAAAGTTAATGATAAATATTCCTTTCACTAAAGCTTTGGAACAAATGACAATTTATGTGAAATATGTGAAATTTAAGAAAGATATACTAAACAAGAAAAGGAAGTTTATAAGTCACGAGACCATTTCACTTAGTGAAGAGTGTAGCGTAATTATTCTAAAAAAGCTTCCTAAAAAGTTAAAAGATCATGGTAGTTTTACTATACCTTGTGCTATTGGCAAAAAGTTTTTTTGGAAAAGCCTTATGTGATCTTGGAGCAGTATTAATCTAATGCCTCTATCAATTTTTAAATGTTTAGATTTAAGAGAGACTTCTCCTACTACTGTAACTCTTTAGTTAGTTGATCGATCAATAAGTTCTCCTAAAGGAGTTATAGAAGATGTATTAGTGAAAGTGGATAAATTTATTTTTTTGAGACTATTGTATTAGATATGGAGGAAGATAGAGAGATTTCTATTATTTTGGGGAGACCATTTCTTACAACAGGGAGAGATGTGATAGATGTGCAAAAAGTAGAATTAATAATGGGAGTCAATGATCAAGAAGTAACATTTAATATAACAAAAGCTATGAGATATTTTGCGATAAAAAAATATAATGAATGTTTTAGAATGAAAGTTACTGATTATCTAAGTAATGAGTGATTTAAGGGAATGTTTGAAGAAAAGGGAATGTTTGAAGAAAAATTAAGGGAATGTTTGAAGAAAAATTAAGGGAAGAAGAGTATTTTGAGAATGAGAATGGGAAAAAAAAGAGAAT
Organism: Phalaenopsis equestris; assembly: GCF_001263595.1. Classification (NCBI taxonomy): domain Eukaryota; kingdom Viridiplantae; phylum Streptophyta; class Magnoliopsida; order Asparagales; family Orchidaceae; genus Phalaenopsis; species Phalaenopsis equestris. The sequence continues at coordinate 191,134 of NW_018164905.1, forward strand.
TTAGATTATGTTCATGACAAATTTGAAATTTTAGACGTTTTGGAAAATGATTATAAAAATCTTATTACTTCAAATATTAAACAACAAAATTCAGGAACAAAAATTAGTAAAAATGTTGAAAAGATATAAAAATGTCTTTGGATGGACCTTAGGAAATACTAAAGGAATTAGTCTTCAATTTATATGAATAGAATTCTATTGGATAAACAATATGAACCTAAAATTGTTCCTCAAAGGATATTAAACCCAATAATGAAAGAAGTTTCAAAAAAAAATTTTAAAATGGTTAGATGTTGGAATTATATATTCTATTTTAGACAGTTATTGGGTAAGTCTGATTCACTGTGTTCTAAATAAAGAAGGAGTGACAGTTGAAGTAAATGAGAAAAATAAATTAATTCCAATAAGATAAGTTACTGACTAACAAATTTGTATAAACTATAGAAAATTAAATATTACCACCATGAAAAATAATTTTCCTTTATCATTTCTAGACCAAATGTTGGATAGATTGGCTAGAAAAAAATATTACTGCTTTTTAGATGGATATACATGGTATCATCAAATTCTAAATGCTCTTGTGGATCAAGAGAAAATAACATTTACAAGCCGTTATGGAACATTTGCTTTTCGTAGAATGCCTTTTGGACTATGTAACACACCTGTGACATTTCAACGATGTATGATGTCAATTTTTAGCAGTTTAATTGAACATGGAATGGAAGTATTTATAGATAATTTTTTTTTTTAATTCAGAAATTCATTTGAATTATGTTTAAAAAATTTAGAAAAAGTTCTGAAACTATGTGAAAAAATCAACTTAGTATTAAATTCAAAAAAATGTCAATTTATGATTGCAGAATGAATTGTACTTGGGCATAAAATTTTTGAATATGGCATGGAAGTAGATCCAGCAAAAATTGAAGTTATTGCAAAATTACCGCCTTCTGCTATAGTTAGAGGGGTAAGAAGTTTTCTAGGACATGCTGGTTTTTACAGGAGTTATATAAAAAAATTTTCAAAAATTACTAAGCCATTATGCCAACTTTTTGGAAAGGATACAGAATTTAATTTTAATAAGAAATGCATAAAATGATTTGAACTATTGAAAGAAAAATTAATTATTGCTCCTATAATAGTTCCACTTGAATGAGAGAAACCATTTAAAATAATGTGTGATGGGAATGATCATGATATTGAAGCTGTTTTAGGAGAAAGGTATGATAAAGTTTTAAAGTAATATATATTATGCTAGTAAAATTTTAAATGATGCTCAAATTAATTACACCACAGAGAGTTATTAGCTATTATCTATTATCTATGCATTTGATAAGTTTAGACCTTACTTAATTGGAGCTAAATGTATAGTGCATACAGACCATTCAACTATCAAATATTTGTTGCAATAGAAAGATGCTAAACCAAGATTAATTAGATGGGTACTTCTGTTGCAAGAGTTCAATTTGGTGGTAGTAGATAGAAAGGGAAATGATAATCAAATAGATGATTATTTGTCTATACTAGAACAAGAAATATTAACTGATTTTGTAAATGAAATTTTGGAAACTTTCTCTGATGTAAAATTATATAATATTTTTATAAAGAATATACCGTGGTAAGTCAATATAGTAAATTATATTGTGAGTGATATTCTACCACCAGATGTAAAGAATTTACAACTACAAAAAAAGAGAAATTTTATTCATGATTTAAAATTCTATTTTTGGGATGACCTATGTTTATATAAACAGTGTAAAGATTTTATCATTAGAAGGTGTGTGCCTTATGAAGAAACTAAACAAATACAAATAATTGAACACAAATAATTGAACAATGTCATGATTCTAAATTTGAAGGACATTTTGGAACTAGTAGAACTACAAATAAAATTTTGCAAGCTGGATTTTAGTTGCCAACTTTTTTTAGAGATATTAATGAATATATTAAAACATATGATCGATGTCAGCAAGTAGGAAATATTTCTAAAAGAAATGAAATGCCTCTGAATTACACATTGGAATTTGAAATTTTTTATGTGTGGGGATAAGATTTTATGGAACCATTTATGTGTTCGTTTGGAAATTTATATATATTATATGTCCAAATGGATATAAGCTATTGTTGTACCAAAATGTGATGTTCAAAGTGTTATTAAACTAAATGTGATGCTCGGAGTATTTCTAAAATTTTAAATAAAATATTTTTACAAGATATGCAATGCCGAGAGTGATTATTACAGATGGAGGATCCTATTTTAGGAATAAGAGGATCGAGAAATTGCTTAGAAAATATAATATTATGCATAGATTCTCTACTGCCTATCATCCCCAAACTAGCGCTCTAGCAGAAATATCAAATCATGAAATAAAGCTAATCTTAGAAAAAGCTGTAAATCCTTATAAATTGCTTTGGTGTGCCTGATTAGATACTGCACTATGAGCATACAGAACTGCTTATAAGACTCATATTGGAATGCCCCCATATATAATTATTTTTGGTAAAACATGCCTCTTACCAGTAGAATTGGAACATAAATCATGTTAGGCTATTAAGAAATTTAATTTTAATCTAAAGGATGCTGGTAAGAAAAGATTTTTACAACTCAATGAACTTGAGGAGATTAGAAACAAAGCACATGATAATGCAAAAATCTATAAAGAGAAAAAGAGAAAATAAAAATGAAAATAAAAATATGGCATGATCAGAAGATAATAAAAAAGAAATTTGAACATGGACATGAGGTTCTATTATATAATACTAGATTGAGATTATTCTCAAGAAAACTTAATTCTAGATGGTTAGGACCATTTAATGTGTTCAAATTCTATCATTATGGAACTATAGTTATTAAAAATCCAAAAATTGGAATGATAATTAAATTTAATGGGCATCGATTGAAACATTATTATGAAGGGCACATGCCACAATTTAAAAAATTTTTGATGTTAAGTCATCCTGATTAAACATTTGTACATTGCTGGCAGCTGGAGAAGGGGCTCTGCAAGGGTTTCTGGCAGGACGAAGGTAGGTGGCTGCTGTTTACAGTTTGCCATTGAAGAAGAAGTCTGTGGTGTTAGTTTTGTTGTTTCAATCCTCTGGTGGAGCTGGTTTTACTGGTTTTTTGTTTCCTATTTTTGGTTTTCTGTGGTGGTACTATTCCATTGGACAACCTCCTTTTTGCTTACTGGGAACTGGGGGGGCGTGTGATTCTCCCACTCTTCTTGGTTTTTGTTACCGATTCTCAGTCTGTTTAAGAAGGACTGGCTCCCTGTTACTGTCTACCCTCTCCATTTCCCTGAGGACAGTATTTTTTCTTTTGTGCTGAGGTTAGAAGTTTAATTACCTTTTGAAGGTGTGACTGAATATGGCCACATCCATTGACATCTCAACTGATTCTCAATGGACAAAAGAAATTTATGTTAGTGTGGTTGGAAGATAAAATGAAACCTTGCGGGATTATGAAAAATTGGTTTTCCCATAGAAATTCCATGATACTGCTGCTGGGAAAGGCTGTAGTCCCTGCATTCACTCTCTTGGATCTAAAGAAGGTGAAACCGCTGTGTTCTTCACTAAAAGAGAAAGAAATAGACTCAAGAAATAGACTCACTAAAGGAAGAAGTTAAATTTACTTTAGTGGGTAAATTTCAGCTAGGACATCCAAAGATGGAGCTGGTCAGGAACTTTTTGAAGCTCTGAAGTTTATTGTTGATTGGAAAATTGGTTTATTGGATGGGAGGCACCTCCTAATTTAGCTAGCAGTTGAGGTAGATTATGCAAGCTTATTTGCAAAACAATATGTTATCATTGTTGGAACAACTATGAGAATCATAAAATGGACCCCAGGTTTTGATCCAAGTGAAGAACCTCCTGTGGTCCCTCTCTGGTTCAAGCTACCTAGTCTCCCACTCCCTTACTTTAAGCACAATGTTTTATTTAATTTTGGTAGAGCATTAGGTACACATTTGAGAGTGGATGCCCCCACATATCGTAAGGCCAGACCAGGTCTTGCTAGAATACTAGTGGAGAGTGACATCACTCTCCCTGAACTGAAGAGAATTTGGATTGGTTCTGATACTGAAGGATTTTGGCAGGAAATAGTAGCTGAGCAAAAACATTACTATTGCCAACACTGCAAAATGTTTGGCCACACAGTAGATAAATGTTATAGATTACATCCCCCAGCCAGAAGAATTGCAGGAAGAAATAAAAAAGAAGCAGAAGTAATACCAGTTAATGCTAAAAGGAGCATTGCTGAAGAAACAAATCTGGACAACAAAAAAGAAACCACTCAAAAGATTGAAGCACCTCCCTCAAGACATATTGACGACTCCTTAGATGCTGATCCTCTTGGGGAGCTATTAGATCCCAACAACAATGTAGAGAACTCACCACACAGACTACTTAGGAAAAAAAGTTAATGAAGTCACAATAATCACACCTCCATCCCCTTTGCAAGATGAGACAGGAAGGAAATGAAGGGAACTTATTACAGATATCCATGAAAAATCCGGGAAGATCACATAATTGCTGGAATGAAACGTATAATTGACGAAGATTGGCAAGTTAGAACAGCAAGGAGAAGAAAAAAGCCAGTGACAGAAGTGCAGAAATTACAACAAGGGACACACTCAATGAAGGAAGAAAGAGCAAGGAATGGTTCTCCTATCCACCAAAGAAGAAGAACTAGATCAAGATCTCAGCCATCCCCCCATCCCCCTTCTAATGATTAATCTCCTTTGCTGGAATATAAGGGGGATGGCTAACCTCCTTTCCCTAAAAAGAGTCCTTCATCTGAATTTTAAATACAAGCTGTGGTGCATTGTTGTTCTAAAACCTATGGCTCACAAGAATCCCCAAAATCTGATTAAAAAGTTTGTTGAATTTACTCATTTTACTAATACTAACAATAAAATTTGTATCTTTTGCCGAAAAAAAATTAGTTCGAATATCATAATTAACCATCCACAATTTGTTCACTTTTCATTCAACATGAATGCCCATAAGGGAGAAGCCACTTTTATCTATGTAGGATGTACAAAGGATGCTAGAAAGGAATTATGGAATAGTTTGATTAACATTAGTCAACAAATGAGTTCCCCATGGCTGGTGGGGGGAGATTTCAATTGTATTACTTCTACTTCTGAAAAATCTGGAGGGAAGGCCCCAAATTCAGTCAAGATGAACAATTTTAGTGATAATATTCACAATGCTAGCCTTTTGGATTTGGGCTTCAAGGGGACTGCTTCACTTGGAAGTGGGGAGCCATATGGGAGAGGCTTGATAGAGTATTGGTAAATGATGAATGGTTCAATCACTTCCTCCTTACTTTTGTTACTCATCTTAGTCTTGCTGGATCGGATCACAGGCTTATCCTTATCAGCATTACTTCTACTAAAAATCAATCTCCCCCATTTTTAGATACCTTAACTTGTGGGAATCACACCCTTCATACAACAAGTACATTGCTAAACTCTGGAAAGGTATTTCTCACCCTGATTCTATCATCAAGTTAAGTTTGTTGCAAATTAAAACCGCCAAAGCTCTTAAAAAATGGAGTTGGGATACTTTTGGAAATGTGCACACCAAAGTTCAAGAGGAGCATGAGGAACAGGTAGGCAATGTGGAGGAAAAGGATTTGTTGACTGCTTAAAATAATCTCCTTAGTTCTATTGAATATCAGGAAAAAATTCTCAAACAGAAGGTTGCTATGAATATTTTTACTAATGGGGATAGAAACACTAGATTTTATCATGCCTATATAAAATACAAGAGAAAGTGCAATACCATTCATGCAATTCAAAACGCTCATGGTCAGTGGTTACATGATAATGCTGAAATAGCTTATGATGCTATAAGCTATTATAAAAACCTGTTAAATTAGGAACATCATCCCAGAACCCCCATTGAGCAGGCACATTTTTCTGCTGAATTGAATTATACTACAAGCTTCAAGCTCAATGATATTCCTAATGAAAATGAAATTTGTGAAGTCATTAGCTCAATAGACAACAATAAATCTGAAGGCCCTGATGGCTTTACTGCTGCATTTTATAAAAAATCTTGGGAGATAATTAAGACTGAAGTTATTGCAGTAGTGACAAGCTTCTTTCAAGGAAATAACCTCCCATAGTATTTTTGTTCTTCCACCACAGTTCTGGTGCCTAAATCTGATATTCAGCAGAATTGGAACCATTTTAGGCCTATTTGTTTAACTACTATCATAAGCAAAGCTATTAGCAAAATCATTTTTAATAGGTTACAACCTCAACTTGACTGTATCATTAAACTCAATCAAACAGATTTTGTGAAAGGTAGATCCATTATTGACAGCACTCTTTTGGCTCAAGAACTGTTACGGGATTTGAAAAGCCTGTAGAGGAGGCAATATGATATATAATCTGAATTTAAGGAAAGCTTGTGATACTATAAGCTGGGAGTTCATAATGGAAATCTTAACTGCTAGAGGCATTAATACTGCTTTCTGTCAACTGATTAAGAGGTGGTTACATAATAATGAGCTTTGTATTTTGATTAATGGACAAGGGAGGGGATCTTTCACTGCTGCCAGAAGTTTAAAGCAAGGGGATCCATTGTCCCCCACCATTTTCATACTTGCCATTGATTACTTATCCAGAATTCTAGATGAAGCTCTTCTGAACCAAAGCCATAATAGATACCACCATAGATCCAACATAGACATTACTCACTTATTATATGCTGATGATATAATAGTTTTTTCCAGAGCTAATAAGAATGATGCAAAAAAAGTTTTCAAGACACATCAAAATTTCCAAGCTTATTATGAAATGTACTTTAATCCAAAAAAGTGTCAAATGGGTTTTCACAAACATGCCTCCCCCAATTGCAAACAATGGGCTTCTAACTACACTGGCTTTTCTATCTCTTAGCTCCCAATTAAGTATCTAGTGGTACTTCTCCTTACTGGAAGAACTAAAAAAATCTAGTTTGAAGAGGTATTGAATAAGATTTCCAATCTTCTCAATGGGTGGACACAGACTTTTTTATCTAATGGGGGAAGAATTACATTTCTTAAGAGTATTCTTACTACCTTCCGTTCATATATACTGCAAATGACTACTATCAAGAAAAGTACACAAATCCAGCTTGAAATAATATTCAACAAATTTCTGTGGTCTGGCCAAAGACAACAAATGCACTGGGCTTCTTGGAAAAAGGTTACTAAACCCCAATTAGCTGGGGGTATTGGCTTTAAGGATTTAGACCAACTCCTTCAGATAAATTTCTATAAACTTTGGATCAAGTTTAGAGCTCAAACCTCTCTGTGGGCAAAATTTATGAGGGGCAAATATTGCAAAGATCAGCATCCTACACTAGTTATCAAGGAAACTGGGGGCTCTAAAATCCGGGTGAAAGTGCTGAAAATTAGAACAATTGCTGAGAACACTTACAGTTGGGGTATGGGTAAAGGAGACATTAATTTTTGTATTGATAATTGGTGTCAAAGAGATTGGTTATCCCCTATTACCACTGCTTACAATATTGATCTAAAAGTGGCTGATTGTTAGGATGGTGAAGAGTGGTCCAAGCTGTCTAATATTCTGCAATCTCATTCTATAACCAAAGTGGCTAGTATAAAGGTTGATAGAAGTAAATCTGATAAAGTCGTGTGGCAGACATTCTCTCATCTAAGTCTAACCAAAGCTATCTATTCTAAAGTTTTCTTTTGGGAGCAAATACCCCGGGGAGACACTATTTGGAACAAATTTCTATCCCAATCTATGTTCTTTCTATGTTGGAGAATATTCCATAAGATGATTCCTACTGATGACATTCTCAAGTTAAAGGGATTGAGAGGTCCTTCTAAATGTTGGTTATGTATGAAAGAGGAGGAATCCTTGGTTCACTTGTTCTTTGAATGTAATTTTGCTCAGCAGGTGTGGAAACAACCACTAACTTAGTTGAACATTGATGAGAAAGATTTTACTTTGGATAGGCTATTCAATTGCTGGCAGACCTGACACAAGAGAATCTATGCTCCTATACCACTTATTACTGCTTGGTTCATTTGGATGGAAAGAAAAAAAGGCAAAGTTTGAAAATTCCATCCCAAATTTTGAAAAAACTTTTAGAAATAGTTGATCTTATCTACATAAGATGATCAAATGGAAAAGATTCTCTAATGTCTTGAAATCCTGCTCATCAGAAAAGACTAATCTTATTCAAGTATTTAGAGTTTATTGGAAATCTCCTCAACATCCCAATGTGAAGATTAATACTGATGGAAGCTTTACAAAACATGGAGCTGGAGTGGGGTGTATATACAGAAATCATATAAGTGCCTCTTATACTTCTACACCCCAGTAATGGCTGCTGATGCTACTGAGACTGAGCTTATTACTGTTTATTGGGCACTCAACCTTGTTAATAAGGCTAATTGGTACAAGCTATGGCTGGAGGTGGATTCTGTTGCAGTGATTCATCTACTAAATCAGGAGTAGGGATCTTCATGGAACCACTTATATTAGATAAAAAAAATCAGAGATCTTATTACAAAGTTCCAAATTCATTTCACTTTCATCTACATGGAAGGAAACCAGCTTGCAAATTGGCTGGCCCAACTTGGGTCTTACTCCAATGAGACTGATGTTGCTGTAAACCCCCCTCCAGCCCTTCAATTCCCGCTGCAAGGAGACATACTAGAGGTTCCCCACTTCAGAATTGCAAACTAGGATACATGAAGCAAATTTGTTTTAGTTGTAATTTTACATTTATTTTCTTCTGTTGAGTAATTGTATTTTCCTCTTTGGTGGTACTTTTGGTTTTTCGGGAGGAGTTTTTGGGTTCTTGTATTGAACAAAAAAACTCTCCAGTTTTTTACCATATATATCTTAGTATTTTTCTAATAATTGTTCTTTGTATTAGGAAATAATAATATCTTAGAATTCTACACAATCTTATATATCATAAATCAAGAAAAATTTTGGTATTGGATGAAAATTTGGAAATGAATTGAACCCAAAACAAAACAGATGCAACTTTTGCTGGCGCCGATGGCCCCCTTTTACAGAGCCATGGCACCGATGGCGCCATTGTGGGCGCCGACAATGTCCAGTGCAGTTATGGTAGTTTAGGAAGAGTTTGGCAGACTTTGGTGGGATTTCACTTCAAAATAACTACCTAGATGTCTTTTTAAAGGCATGAAAACCATTTCTGACGACCATAAACTTCCAGGTTTCAAAATCCATGGCTTCCACTTCCTAAAATACTTCAAGATATGGCGATTTCAATAGAAGAAAGATCATCAGTTTAGAGGTGCAGAGATTATACGACAAAGTCATCACTAAGAAAAGACTTATCAAGGAGAGAGACTTTGTAAATCATGGATTGATTAAGCTAAGTTCTTAGATTGAAACAATAATAGTACAAAGATGTAGGGAAGTTCTATGCTACACTACCATTGCAATAGTTGTTGCAGTGGTAAAAGAATTTTACCCTAACTTACATGGAATTAACCAAGGAGTTGTCCTCATTCGAGGTAAGGGCGTACCATTTAATCCATCGCAAATTAAGGATATGTTTATGATAGAAAGAATACCATTCTGTCATTATACAAACTTTATAATAACAAAGGATATGATGTATGATGTATACTGATTTTTGACGGATGAAAATTATAATTGGGAAATTATAGATGATGGGTACGTTAGTTTCTCCGCTTCACTTCTAAATCCTATATCTAAAAAATGGCATTTCTTCATCTCTTCAAACTACTTCATACAATGAAAATTAGTAGAGTTACAAAAGAAAGTGCAATTTTAAACTATTGCTTTCAAATGAGAAAGCCAATTGATGTGGGATCAATTATTTTTAAATCTATTATGGGTATTATAATGAATGGGCCTATATATGGACTGGGGCATCCATCTACAATCTTCTTACTTTGCAGTCAATCTCAAGTGCCATATGAAAGTTGGGAAGAAAGAAAGTGTTATTACCCTGGGAGCCCATGGATCCTATTGATGGAAACTATATTGAGAATGGAAATGAAGCGTTGGATATTATCTGGGATCAAAGATCACATGCTTCGACACCCTTAATGCCCTATACAGTTGGAAGTACAATTGTTTTGGAGAAGAAAATGAAGAAAATAGAAAGAAAACTTTAGAGTATCATGAATACAATAGGAAATCTTAATTATCTTTTTGATCACTTAGATTGAAGGATGAAGGAACAATTTGATCATACATGAATAATTGAAGCAGGTTTGATGTAGATGTTCAAGAAGTATGAATGGATCGATGAAAATTCAACTGATCAATTCTCGTACTGACCCTTCTATATTTTGTACGTCCACTACATGTACTGACCCTTCTATATTTTGTACGTCCATTACCAGTCTATGGGAGATATTAGAGGAGGAGATAGTACTGAAGATGAAGAGGAGTATTTGAAGAAGTTGGACTTTCTAGTGTTTTAAATTAATCATGTTTTTAATGTGAGTATTTTGGATTTGCTTTGCTTTAAAACTCTTATAACTGTAATTGTATGTATAGTTTAGTTTTCAGTGTTCTAGTGTTGTAGCTTGATTTCGATGTTGAATTAGAGTGTTATTTGATTAGTGTACGTGTGAGTGTGACTAAAAATCTAAATTTGTAAAAATTTGGAATTTCATATATAAATGTTGGTTTAACATTTGTTTGTGGACCATTTAAGGATGATTACTATTGTTTAAAAAAAAGGAGACTAATTAAACTTTAAATGGAATTTGAAATAACTAATGTAAGAAAATTAGGAAAATTTAATATTTTTGGGCACTAGCGCTGACGACGTCCGAGATCTGAAAGACCCCAAATTCCTTTAATTTCACTAACTGCATAGTAACAACACCATGTTTACCCTTTTGGTCACCTTCAACCTTGGGTTTACACCCCTAGGGTTCGCAAACACTTGAATTTAAAGGGATTAGAAGACAAGAGGAGTTTAGATTTCATCTTCTTTTGGTAAGAGCTACACTTTAAACTAAAAAATTTTTATTTCCACCAAGGATTTCTCCTACATTGTCGAGATCCCAAATTTCAAATTTTTTAAGGAGATTTTGAGAAAATCATTTGGTGAAGAACACTTACTTAGTGGATTTAATTTTAGAATGTTCCGCATTATGATTTTCAAAGTTTTTGGAATTTATTTGGATTTTATTAATTTTTCTTAGACTTGGAATTTATTTGGATTTTATCAATTTTTCTTAGACTGCAATGACACCAAGGATGAGAAAAGGAAAGAGGAAACTAAAATATGATGACAAAAAAATTGTGAAATACAAAGATAGCATTCATTTCAATAGCCTACTGAATACAAAAAAAATAATTCGTCGAGGGATTAGTTGCGCGACAGTGGGAAAATTTCTGTTATTTTACTGCCGAGGCCATTAGTGGTATAGTCATGGAGTTCTATGCAAATTTTAAGGAGCCTTCTGATGACAATTTCTAAGTTCGTGGTGAAATGGTTAAATTCACCCCGAGGAAGATTAATGAACTTTATCAGTTGCGAGAAGCGTTTCTTTGTAAGTACAACACATTCTCTGCTACAAATGAGGCTTTGGATGAAGTTATATTCATTTCTTACTGATGGAAGAGGAGCTTGGAAAGTGAATAATAATGTTAAGGTGAACTTCCCTTCTTCTATGTTAAATGTAATATACAAGGCCTGACATTACTATATATCTACCAGAATGATACCTACAAATCACCATAGTGAAGTCATTAAGGATAGAGCTATCCTAAACTTCTGTATCCAACAGATGAGAATTCTAGATGTTGGATCTATAATCTATAGGAACATTCATTCTATTGCTATGAGTGAGACGACTGGTGGATTAGCACACCCTGCCCTGATTTTCACATTATGTGAGTAGTCAGAAGTTAATTTTAGAATTGATGAGGAAAGAATTGAGCCTCTTAAACCTATTCGGTTAGCAAACATTAAAACCTTTGAATCTCGTTTTGGATGGAGAATGGGAAGTGGGAGTAGGGATATTCCTTCTAATTCTAGCACCCCTACTCTCCAGGAACTTATAGAACAGATGATGATCTAACAAGGAGATATTTTAAGGATGGAGAGCAGGATTGAAAATTTTGGAGGCCAGGAATGCACATAACGATAATTTAACAAAGAAAAAATTTGAATATGATGATGCTATGGTTAGATACATGAGGGGTGACTACTCAGTACAGTCTCCTAGTCACCCTATCTTTAACCCTTATCAACAGCAAAACTTTGATATATAAGAAGAAGAGGAGGATGAGTGAAGATGTTTGCTTAGTTATAGTTCTGAACTTTTATTTAGTTTATAGTTTGTTGCATTTTTTTGTTGTTAATGTTTAGTTTGTTAAATGTGAAACTTTGATTTGTATTGAATGTTGTGTTTGAACTATAATCTGTAGAGATGTTTTTGAATTGATATTTATTTTAGTACTGTTATTTATTTTTAGTACTTTATTGTATTTATTTTTAGTTAACTCTTTCTTAAGAAATATTTTTATCTATATAATATGTGTTATTTAATGTTTTAAGTCTTATAGCTTTTCATATTAGCACCTGCAATATTTTAGAGTTAAGTTTCAAAATCAGAACCTTCAACATGTAAGTCATTTCAATATGTATTAATTATTTTCTTTCACCCTATATTTTCAATTTTTCATGCTTACTCTTTTAAAAATTTAAGTTTAGGGGAAAAAATTTATTTAAAAAAAAAAGGAAAGAAACTTAATTTTATTTGTCCTCAAGCAGCTATATTTTAATTTTTTTAATTTAACATGACTTGTGGTAGTAGAGCCTAACTTTGGATAACTATATTTTTGTTTCTAAATATATAATAAGCGTAAGTAAAAACTTTCAATAATAAAGGTTAATTCTAGAGATTTGGGTATTTAATATGAGAGAATAAGACTGTGTTTTTCCATTTTTAGTAATGAAATTTGTATTTTTGAAGTATTAAGAACCTTAGAATTTCATGTAAGAAGAAAAGAATGAAACTTTATGAAAAATCTTTAAAGCTAATATGAATTTATAAAGTGAAGGAATGTGAAAAGTTTTTAACTTTAAGAAGGGGATAGTGAAGTTCAAAATCATTAAAAGCTATCCAAATATAGTAATCCTCATATAAAAAAAAGAAGAGAAAGGATTGAAAATTATACTGAAAGAAAAGAAAAAGAAAAGGAAAATAATAAAATAAGAAAAAAAAAGAATAATATGTGAGGAGAAGCTTGAGGAGAAGCCTAATAAAAAATTGGCTTCACTTGAATCCACTTAAGGAAGAAGGATCGGATACATTCCCTAAACTTGTATTTAAGAATTAGTATATTTACTAATAAAGTTTTCATGAATTTCTTTTTCATATGGATATTCTAAGTGGCTTTAATATAACAATTTTGCAATTTTCATTGAAAAGAATAGAGAATCAGAAATCTTAGACTTGACTGCTAGATATTCTTATACCTTTAGTATTAACATATATAGGCCTTACACCAGAGCCAAAGGCTTCATCCCTAAGCTCTTTGGGACCCAACGAAGGTGTGAAGAATCACTGATTGAGGCCAAACCTCTCCGAGCAAAGGTATAACCTCACTCACTCTCACGAGCCTTCGCGAGTTCTCCATTTCTGATGGCTTGATTTTATAATATGTTTACCATATAGATGTGTTCGTCTCTTCAAGACGAACAATTAAAAAAAAAATCATCAAAATTCATTAAGAAACGAGAGAGATATTAAAGTTTTAAGTTGGACGGCTCTCGGTTAAGGACATCGGGGACGATGAACGGATGACGTCCATTCTCGCGTGTATTGAATGGATGGCGGAGATCAAGCCGGATGATCCTATGGAACGAAAAG
>NW_018164905.1:205013-205783 GCF_001263595.1 Phalaenopsis equestris
ATGGCGGGCCGCGTGGCAGTTGACTCAGAAGGCGTGGCTGTTCGACGAATCCGATGATCCAGTCAGCCCGTAGTTTGAATAAATAAATAGGGGTATTTAATAAATTCAGAAAATAGCCCCTAAATTTCAAAAATCCATATCCTTGCATAGAAAATTTATAAAAATAAAATAAAAATACCCTCTTGCTCAGCGAACAAAGGAGAATCATATGAAATTATTTTCACATTAATTTGATGCATAAATTGTTTTTAAAAAATGAATTAGGGTTAAGGGTTTTTCAACTCTCCATTCATATTAGATTATCACTTTGACCCCAAATTTTTATATGTTGTAGCCTCTGTCTAGGTACACATTTTGAGTATTTTTCCAAAGACATAGGAGATCTCTAGACAAAGATCTTAATTTTCTAATCTTTTATGCATTTTCTACTCAAATAATTAGAGAAAATTGTATGTGGCTTAGAAAATTCTACAAAAGTTTATGTAAGTTTCCTATGACGAGAGTAGTCTTAATAAATAATTTCATGTTTTTAAGAATTAAAACATCACTGTTATAAGTTTAGTCACATTCCCCTTCACTTTGCCAAATTACAAGATAAAAGAATAATTCCCATAATTATCAAAATTTTGGAAACTTCATTAGCATAAAATGACTTTTGAATTTAGGGATATAATTTTGGAAATCAATGATTTCACACCCTTATTTGATAAGCAAAATGATATTTAAAATGATCTTGATAATTACCACTTAAAGTTTTAAATCTTTTCAAA
>NW_018164906.1:0-20105 GCF_001263595.1 Phalaenopsis equestris
CGATAAACCAATACATGTAAAATATCATAAATACCCAGTATGGACTCCTTCCAAGCAAGGTTAAAAATATAATATTATCATTATACTCTCTCATCTAGATAACTATTTTATGAATAAGACACAATTTATTAGTACTCATTCCCCTTTTTCTCTCTTCTTATTTACGCTATATTCCTAGAGTATGATTCATGCACAAATTTAGATTCAATATCCTAAAACACATGGTGAGCGTGGATCATTCCACAAACTAGAAGAGGAGTGGCTCAAAAAGAAGAACCCCACAACAGAGAAACCAATAAAATGGAGTGCATTACAGAATTTATGACCCAATGAATCCATGCTTTGAATGATTAAATGTTGGATGTCATTTGAGGTGCACTAACCCGAGAGAGAGATCAACAGCCTCGGGGTGAAGGTTTGGCGCCCAACGATAGAAGAGTCCCTCCAGACTTGGAGAGAGAAGGTGAATCTCAGTACTTTGATAGTGTTGGGGCGACACCAAGCAAATTATATTGGTTTGGGCATGTTAAGGCTCCCCGTCAACCTTATAATGTGTTTTCACAGTAAATTTGTGAGGTTGAACCTCCAGAACGTTTCAAGATCCTAATGTTGGAGCTTATAAGGAGCAACCACATAACCTCATTTGAATCGAATGTGAGTTTGCTGAGAATCACCGACACACTAAAATACCATCTTTTATTTACAATTCTGAGGGAGTTGATCCTCTAATGGTTCAATAGATTACCCCTGGGAGTAATCACGTCATTTGTCAATTTCAAGCGAATGTTCGTGACACCATTTATTAGTGCATAGAAGCCTTAGAAGAGCTTATAGACCCTTCTATAGCTCCAACAATGATGGAGTGAGAGACTGCACTCACTCATCACCCTCTTCCTGAAGGAGAAGTTGGATGTACGAGATTTAGAAACCACAGGCATCCATAGTGTCGTAGCTCAAGGGCTGAACGAATGACTTTTTATACACATTTGGTCCATAATGGTTTGTTAGAGTTGGCCAACAATCATATATTAAATAAGCAGTATAACTCCAACCCAACATCCCTAAAGTTGAATGTTCCACCAGTCACCCACAAAAAAGGACTACCCAAGGAAAAAGATAGAGATTGATACACAATTAATGTCCTTTCAATCATCTTCATTACGAAAATTCTTTGCCACCTGAAGATCAAATGACAACCAATATAATGCACTATTGAGGGAGGCAAACTAGGTATCCCGACTAGCATCTGGCTCAATATGGTGAGCACCCGCTAACCAACCTAAAACACTCAAACAAACTCTACAAACTCTGTCAAGAGTTTTAATGGCTGAGATCAATAAATGTTATTTTAATTGGGAGCCTATGATGAAGATCAAAACTTTCCTTTGAGATCCTAAGAAATATTGTGCATATCATTATGACCACAATCACGACATGGAGGACTGCTGACACCTCTAGAGCTTAATTAAGGAGTTTGAATTAGATCATGGAAATTGAAGGAATTTGTTGTGATAAGAGCAATGACCCAATGACAGAGTAAGGCTCTAGTTGAAAAAATATTAGATGAACCAGCTTGAGTCCATGAAATAATTATCCCAGAGATTGTTCTTGCCATCTTTGGAGAAGATGGAGACCCATCTTGCCAAGTGAGACTGAAAAGGCTATGGTTAGGAGAGCTACACACAACCACCCTTGCACCCAAACATAGCTCACATCCTCCCATAATCTTCACTAGTGAAGGTATTCCTCTTAAGGGCAATCTCTACGACAATGATATCATTGTGATTGTGCTTATTGTTAAACTATCAAATCAATAGCACCCTCATTGACATTAACAACTCTGTAAATATTCTCATTAAGTTGGTGTTTGATAAGATGGGTTGTTGACCTCACTTTTGGTTGAGGTTTAGTTTTCTCTCTTTAGTAGCCTAGGATCTAGCCATAGGACTTTCCTATTAACTATTCCTAAAAAACTAGAAAGGAACTCTCACCATTAGAAATTCTAAACTCCTCCTTGCTCAACTTGATGTTCCACATATTGGTCCTAACCTCTAGCACTAAGTAGGTGGGGTCAGTATGAGGGAGCTCAAAATGAGCCCCCATTGGACTGATTGACCTTAGGGTTGACCCTGGGTGTTAGTATGGAGCTTGAGCTTGTTCACTCACTACACTTCACTCACTACACTCATTATCACCTATATTCACTCACAATCCTAAAACGCAAAAATGGTTGACTTGGATCCCTTGATCATTTGGGAGACTCATGTAGATGACCCCCTAAACCCACTAGTCCTAAGCTAGGGTTTAGCCAAGACCATATAGAGGACCCAAATGGAGATTCCATTGGTCCATAGCTCATATATGGTGGTTGACACCCGAGTTCTATAAAAAATATTCAATTTGACCTTATCCAAATTACCTAAACACCCCCACACCCCGATTTGGCCAGAAATTCCAATTTCACCAAAAAATACCCAAGTTTGTTCAAAAATTATTTCAAACAATTTCAAAATACCCAAATTACCCAAAACCACCAAAAAATTCCAAATTTACCAAAATACCCCCAAAATTGCCAAAATTACAAAAATACCCTTGGCACCCTAAACTTTCCCAAAACCTCCAAAATCAATCCAAATGTTTGCAAAACCAATTTAGACCCTCCAATTGAACCCAAGTTGGCCAATTTGACCATTTTTACCAAAACCCCCCAAATTGCTTTTAAAGGCCCAATTTCCTCAAATCCACCTCAAATGTCCATCAATTTGACCCTAATCCTACCCAATTTTAATTATAAATTCAAATTCACCTTTCATATGACCAATATAAACAAAATATAAGCCTAATTGGCCTATTCTTTGAGCTCGATTTTGATCCAAGTCAAACCCCCAATTTTGGCTCTATGTTTAATCCCACCAAATTGAACCCCATAGCCTTCTCAATTTGCTCCAATTTGAATCCTAAACTCTTCATAACAATCATAAAAATCAAATTGAACTTTCAATTGGCCTTGGTGAAGCCTCAATTTCATTTAATTTCAACCTAAATCCAAAAATCAACAAATTTGTCCCAAATTGGCTGTCTCCAAATTCCACCAAATTGAATGCCTTATTAAACCAAAAATTGACACCCAATTTATGTTGAAAACTCTTTATGACATTCCTATAGACTATTTTAAACAATAAATTTGAACCTCACCCAACCTTAGCCCAATCTAGACCCAAGTCTAGTCCAACATGCCCAAATTGATCAAAAGCCCAAAATCCTTCAAATTGAGCTTCCAATTGAACTCAAAATCATTTCAATCCTTCACTAAAAATCCTCATAAAAATCATATACACATGTTGATCAATCAATTGGGCTCAAAGTCATGGATAGCCTAACCCAAACGGCTATCCCAACCCAAACCCAGCTCTTAGCCATTTGGACCCAAATTGGACCCATGCACCAAAATTAACTTACACATCTCAAAGCCACCAAATTGATGACTCTATAACCACTAAGCAAACCTTGCTTTTTGTATAAAAAATAATTATATTAAATTAAATATGCTTACAAAAATTATTAAAATTATTTTTCTGAGTTCCTTGTGATTAGGGGCATTTTATAAAAATAAAACCCATTTTTGTGAAAATATTTCATTTTTAAAATATACTTTGAATTAAAAATAATTAAAATAATCAAAATTTTCAAAAATATAAAAAATGATTCAAAATGAGTGGGAATGTCCCCTGATCACTTAGAATTCATAAGGATATTTTTCCTAATTTTTTTAAGTTAAAAATAAAATTTAAAGGATTAAAAATGAATTTTCATATTTTCTCACTAAAATAATTATATTAAATAAATTAAAAATAAAAAAAATATATAAAATTTAATTCTCTGAGTTTTCTGAACTAAGAGGAGTCTAATAAAACTATAAAAATAATTTTTGTAATTAAAACACTATTTTCTATTTAAATAAATCATGAAAATTGAACTAAAATTAAAGAATAAAAATAGAAATTTGATTCAAAATTCTTGAAGTTTTGCCTAAGTGTTTATCTGACCTTAGGAAACCTCTAATAATTTTTCCATAAATATAAATTTTTTTTTGGATAGTTAAATAAATTAACTTTTTAAAATCCTATTTTCTAAATTTAAATATATATTTAAATTAAATTAAATTTTAAAAAAATTAAATTTTAAAAATCCACATATTCTCCTCTGATACTTTAATTACCTCATGGATATGACACTCAAACCCTCAACGTCATTTGAGTTGTGTTTAGTGAGTTATGAGGTGAAGTACCCCAAGGGCAAAGTGGTAATTTTAAACGTTGATGCCTTAATCAAAATTTAGGAGGGATAAATGGGTAACTTTGATCCTAATAAACATGTTTGGATGATTGAAACACAATGAGATTATAAGGTAGAAACTCACCCACCACCTTTGCACAACATCAATAGATAATAATCTCCCCCAATCTTCATGACTTGGAAGTCAACTAATATCAAATGTTTCTTAAGTGAGAGGCTTAAGCTAAAAGGATGATAATTTACTTTCCTTAAGCCCAAAATTGATGATAATGCGATCTTTAAATAAAAATACATGGCACTTAAACTAAAATCTTAACCTTCACTAAATTCCCCATTATGATTGTTAAGGGCTTGGTAGTGTCTAGGCTATATAACTAAGCTCAATTGATTTGATTTAGAAGATAATTAGATTCACAATCAATATCTTTAAACACTCCAAATCCAACTTTACTTATGGGCATCACAATCTTAAATGACTTAAACTTACCTTAAGGGTACACGCCCACATAACCCTTAAGTGAAACACCAATTAACTAATTCAGTATCCTATCTTCAGGATAATTAAATTGTCAAGTTTCACTAAGTAACAGGGCAGTCACACTCAACCTCAAATGATTATTGGAACATTATGATAAGATCAAAATGAACTCAGGATATTTCAAGAGATATTCAAAGTGATCTAGGGTCACACCTTGAACATTTTGAAATCTATTGGATATTCTGAAGGACAAATTGGATTTGCCATATTTTGTTCTAAAATTATTTACTAGGATCTTCTAAGATTCAACTAAATCATAACTTGGAGTTTGGTAGCTAAACCTTCATCTACTCATGCAATTTAAATTACTTGCAATATTATTTACATATCTTGTACGTACTGATCTTTCAGGTGGTGGAACGCGAAGACTCACCAGGTACGCTTTTACAGTTTACTGTACCATTTTATTTTTTACTTTCCGCACTATACTTTCATGCTTATAAAACTTACATGTTAAACAATGATGTCACCCTGCATGAAAACCTAAAATTGCTAAGATAGCCACAAAACCAAAACCAAAACTAAAATCAACAAAGATAAAATTCACCGCTACAACATCCAAAATATAAGACAACTTAAAATTTAATAACAAACATCACAAAAACCACAATTGCAACTAAATTAAGATGTCTTTATCAGATGATTTGGAATCCCTCGGAGGAGGTAACCTACAGTTGCTAACGAGACTTCCCACGGTCTAAATGAAAGTGCATAATTCATTAAGTTGAGTTTAGTAAATTCATTTGGACTAAGTGAATCTGAAAGAAAATAGTGGCACCTGAATGAGGGAATCTTAGGATCCTAACCGGTGTCGCTCTAATCAACTTTAACATCCCTCATAATATTTAAAGAATCATAACCATAAGATCATCTGATTTGACATCATAACTTGACACATTAGAAAACTTAAACTCGTCATGACAAGGAGGATGGAGCTAACACAGTGGGTAGCATGACCATCTTCAAAAGCAAAACCTATCTACATCAGCTAAATCATTCCTTCCTTAGAATAAAATAACAAGCCATAGGATTTCGATGTTGTTTGCTTGTTCAATATAAATCTCAACTCATATTTATGCCTTTGTATAGCTCTGTTATACAATCTAAGTCCTAACTTGTCTTAGGATTCCGAGGTTGTCATTCATCACAACCTAAATCCTCACATCTTCCAGACTATTTGTGTAATCGTTTAACACAAATGTAAGCCCTAAACAAATAAAACTGACAGGATGAAACACTTAAATATTTCTCCTCAAAACTAAAGCCAAACCATAGGATAACTTTGGAAGTCATCGAGGTTCTCCTCCGGATCTATGACATCCCCTAGGTCTTCCTCATTTGGATTATACAATAAATGTTCCAAACTTGAACCATTCCCCTTTCATACCTTTTTGTTTGATCTCGTTGATATTCATATCCTTTTGACCTCTTGGAAGATAATATTCCTTGATTTTTATCGAGAGTTTTCTTAGGTGACTCCAGTTATCTATGATGCCAGCCAGCTTCTAAAAACCAACCCTCGGGGCTTGCCCTTATAGGAAGCTTGTTCGAACCCACCTTAATATAAAACTTTAATTCTCTGTATTAAATAGGGGAACTTGTCGGCTTATTAAATAGGGGAACTTGTCGGCAAATAAATGGTTCTCTTGGAATATATAAAGGTTTCACAGACCAAATGGACGTCATATATTTCTTAATTTATTTAATCGAGCTTCATTCTCAAGTCTTGTGCACTATGAAAGATATGAGATCAGTTTGATTTCATATTTTTTTCTAAACTTAAATATATATATAAATTAAATGTCTTTCCGAAGCGAGCGACGGGATTTTCATTCCGGCGGCCGACAACTTCTAAGGAGCAACTCCTCAACTTTTTAGTGTCGACATGGGCCTTGGAAGCAAACAAGTGATAACCGCAGCTTCTCCACTATAATTTTTCTATAGAGAGAGGAAGCCCTGGGGACATCACTTTAATGGTTACCCGGGGAAGAAAAAAATTAAGCAATTCACCAACACAACAGACTTTACAGTGAACCACCCACCAACAACTCTATCTTCAATCGTACCGTACTCGATTATTTCCGGGTTATCACCTCTACCTACAATGGAGCTATAAAGTTCCCAGGCAATAGAGAGGTGATCATTATCTGCAGTGATGTCAAACAACATTACACCTTTTATCTTCGGGCAGTAAAAAGCATCTAACAAGATTCCCTTGAGCCTTAAAACTTGTGGAAGGGGCTCTTACGACTAATGAGAACACTCATATGATCTCTGTGATCGAAGGTGACACTGATAATTTTTTTCTTTTAAGTTAATCTTTTGATGTAGGTTACAAGGATATGTTGATCGATAAACTTTGAAGCCACCAAGATTTTTTTTGCCTTAAATGTCGCTGATATTCCTGAGATATAGATCTATCTCACTTGCCACCACCTAAGTACCAACTTGAAAAATTAACCAAGGAAGCATAAGATGATGATGTCTACTATCACCTTGGTCGAACCAATCCAGGAGGAGGTCCAAAAGATGTTAAAGGACGACTATATATGAGAATTCTAGTACTCGACTTGAGTGTAAACATTTTCATGGTGCATAAATTGAATGACAAGTAGAGGATGTGCATCGAATTCACAAATTTGAATTCATCTTGCCTGAATGACAGTTACTCCTCCTACTGTGGATCAATGTGCTCGTGGACTAATGGTCAATCATTCCATGATGAGCTTCCTCGACTCCTTCTCCAGCTATCATTAGATTAAGATGATGCAGCTAGTGTTATAAGACTACATTCATCATTAGCAAGGGAGTGTATTTCTATAACATAGTGCCCTTTGGGCTAAAAAATTCTTGCACTACTTAACAATGTAAGATGGATATAATTTTTGCCAAAAAAAAAAAAAAGAGAAAACGTTGAAGTTTATGTGGATGTTATCCTTATAAAAAGCAATACACCCAGACACCAAATGAAAATTTTAAAAAAGACCTTAAAAATTTTAAGAAAAATTAATATGAAGCTCAATCTTTTCAAGTGTGCATTCGAAGATCCATGACATGCCTAAAAATGTGTTATTTTTATATATACATTTTATGCTTATTCTTTTATAATATTACATTTTAATTGAATGTATTTTACATGTTTTTGGTTGCAGGTATAAAGATGGAATTTTGAGAAAAAAGAACAAAATCAGAGCAAAATAGAGTCAATTGGAGCTAGGAAACATATAATGAACTGGCGCCTAGGCACCAGGCAGTTACACCAGGCTTCTAGAAGAGTGGCACCTAGGCACCACAGTTGGGCGTCTAGGCGCCAGAATCAGTTTTGAAGACTATGCATTAAATTTGGCTGAATTTTAAATGGGCATCTGAAGTGACTCTTGGGGATTTCATGAGTTATCTTAAACAGAGTCAAGAGAAGCTAGAAAAAAGAGTTCTTTAGGGAGTTATTGGCGGAGTTCTTTATGGAGTTCTTAGAGGAGTTCTTTGGTTGAGTCGTGAGGGGGAGTTCTTCTGGGGGAGTCTTGCGTGAGGAGTCTTGTGGTGAGTGTTGGTGGAGTTATTGTGTGTGTGCGTGTGTGTGTGTGTGTGTCTTAGAGTGAGATTTTAAGGAGATTTTAGAAATCATCAAAGGAAATTTAGAGGATTTGCTTGGGGAGAATTTTAAGATAAGTACTTTGTATTTTATTTGAGTTTTATTTATTGTGTGAACCTAAATTTTAATATAAATCATATTTTATTGTGTTATTCTCATAAAAAAAGATTTAATCTTTTGTAGGATTAGAATCATTTAAGATTTCTCTTATTCCATACTTGCGATGATTCATTACTTCATAATTAATTTAAATATTCAATCTAGCCAATTGATATGTTAAAACATGTTGTGAAGCCATAATAACCCAAAAGGGTTATGTATTCCTAAACTAGTAAGAATCACATTAATTTGGTGGGTGATAAGACAATTCATTAGTTAGTACAAATAGATAGGGAGATAAGATTTGATACATGCAAATTGGTATTTCTAGGGTGACAAACTAGATTCTTTCCAATTTGATCTAGAGTTTGAAAATTAAGGATTGGTTAGACATAAAGAGAGGGCACAGTGGGTAATCTAGAAGTGAGAGGCTAGAACCTACCCTGCATAACCTTAGATTTAGGAACTTAACTCTAGGTTAGTCATTGTTCTTTATGCACTCGTAAGTGGTTAGAGAATAGTATTGCTCCTATTTGTCACAAAACTAGATTTAAATCTTTAAACATTTGATTCCTACATTGTTTATATTCTCATTGTAAGGGGAAAGACTTTTACATAATTTGAACTTTTTCTGTTTAACTAGTTTAGAAACACTTGGCATTTTCCTTAAGCTTTGAAATAGGATTTGTAAGAATTATTCACTTCTTGTTACAAATAAACTTGCGACCTTATTTCTAGACAATTGTCTGGAGTTTAAGTAAATTTTTACTAAGTTTATAAAAGAGTTTTCACCTTTCCCGTGGGATCGATACTTGGGGCTTAAAAAGAAATTCTTTTTTAACTTGAAATGATATGTGCACTTGCGTAGTATCCCTTATGTGTAAAATTAATTTATGGAAATAAAATGAGATTTTTTTGATTTATAATATCAATTAAGAATTAAACATTGATGAATAAACCCGAGCTCAGATTGCTCGAACCGAAGAAGCCAGATGAGGTGGATAAGAATGATCATCCCAACTATTGCCCTTACCACAAATTACTTGGACACACCATAGAGGGTAGTTTCAGTTTCAAGGATTGAATCGAGAGAAATCTGAAAGAGGGAAATATAATGATTCTGAAAGAATATTTAAAAGAACCTAAAAAAGGTTTTGTAAATATGATTTCGGTCGAGCCAATCACTCTGATTGATCCGTACTCGAATGGGAGTGGATGGATCAAATACAGGTTGTCTTGGTATGAGCTGCCACTTAGAGTCTGTAACCTACCAGGTCAAAGATGGAGATTACACTGGAGAAGTCACCGAAACTGGAGATAAAGAAGAACGAGATTTTGCATGAGATGAAGATTGATAATGCGAAGGGTATGATTGGCGCTGCCTCCGCTAGATTGGTTTTTTTCAGATTTGGGGTAAAAATTCCTAGAACTGCTGACTATGTATGATTATCTCTAAGCACCTCTGGGGTCTTTTAAATATAAGAACTGTGATTTTGGCTACATTTTAACTATCTCTAGTGATGACTTAACTGACCACAACCAATCTAACCTCAATTTCAATTCAACTTCCAATCTTCGATTTTGGTTACAAGAATGAAGAGCCAATCTTCGAGTGCCAAGGAACACTGATTGCATTCAACTTGGACTTTTCCGATTCAGAAGCAGCACTAGAAAAGTCAGTTACAAAATTAAGAGTAAAAAAATCATGGAAGTGAACTTGAGGAGTGGGAAAGTGTTACCTGATCCCGACTGTTTATATGCAATATTATAACAATGTATGTGATTATATTCTTCACTTATCTTTCCTACTTTGCAACAATACCAAAAACTTGATCCTAAAGAAAATAAGAATTCTACTTTTTAAATTATATATTTATTGGGATACTACACAAGTATACATATCATTATTAAGTAATATAAGACTTTTTGATTAAGCCTCAAATATCAAACCCACAGAGATTGTTCACAATATGCACTATTAAGTAACAAACTTCTATTTTAAAAAGATAATTACTTAAACTAAAGATATTATTACAGTAATTAAAGTTCAATTCTTTTTGGTATTTTTGATATGTTGACAATATAATAATAACTTCTAAAGATAACTTGAGTTTTTGTAAGATAAGAAGCACTGAATATGAAATATCTTTTTCCTTATCATGAATCAGTAATAAGTATAGAAATTCTGTTGTGAAAGTATGCAAATTTTTGTTATGTCAAATAAGAGCAATATTATTCTTTACACTTACTAGAGATACTATAAAGACATTGGCTAATTTAATGTTTGAATAGTTCCGAAGACCGGTTATGCATGAAAGATAACAACTCTCACTCTAGAGTTCCTTTGATTCCCTTCACCTCAGGGCTAAAATCTCCTATGAAAACCTAAAGCAATAAACCAAGTTGGAGGCTTTAACCTGTCACTTTAAATTCTTCTAACTCTACACCCTTCAAAGATTATTTCCCTATTTATTTGTACTAAACCATATGAATTACATTCTCATTCATACAACCTCATGTCATTCTTTCCAATTGTTGATTGAGACAATACCAGCCCGGTTCTTACATGTTCTCACAACAAATTTTTACATCTCGATGGGCCAAATCAAGAAGTAAATGAAGTACATGGAGTTAAATCATCACAACTTCTTCCAACATTAAAGATCAATACTCTCTACAACTTCCATCCAATACTTTATTTACTTATCATTTTAAGAAAAAAGATAAAGAAAACTACTCAGAATTTATGAAGATAACAACACCACACTTTAGTTTAAAAGTAGAAATCATTGTCAAACTAACAAGAAGTCTCAATTAAAACCAAATGTAGTAACAAAAAGATAGAAACTTATCTAAAATCCTCCACCAAACTCTTGAAGTTCCTTTGAATCTCTTCTCTTCTTAGAACACTCTTAACTCTCAAAAACTAGAAAATAAAACTAAAATACAGGTATATAAAGGTAGATATTGGCGTCTTACAGTCTCTCCAAGAAATCACAGCAAAGAAGAATCTAAAAGAAACACTTGAAGAGACTAGAAGCAGCCTCTCGAAAAGTCCCAAGCCTCTCTTTTTATAGTTTTCCAAAAGGTGCCTTGATATCTCTTCAAAATGTGTCCAAATTCGATGTATTCTCCAAAGGATGCCTCCTTTCACAAGTATTTTGACCATATTTTTATTTCTACTGGTTATAACCACCCTTTTTAACCAATAGGTGCCTCAAATGTCTCTTCAAAATTTGTCAAAATGATTTAACCCATCAAGTAACTGTCATTGGCGCTTAAGTGTGGGTCCTTTGGCACTTAAGCTCGGCCTTCTCTGTTTCACGGGCGCTTAAGCGCCGGATCTGCCGCTTACGCCCCAAAATACTTTTGCACCATTTTTTCATTTTTGCTCCATATTTGATCATTTTTCACTTCTTTTGTCATTTTTCACCTTTTTAGTTGTACCTGAAGAAAAAATACACAAATACCTTCCATTAAAACATAATATCTCAAAAATAGGTATAAAAATATGTATAAAAACACTATATATTTTAAGTATATCAAAATCCACCAAAATTAAAATGTCATTTGTCCTTAAGTGAAACTTCAATCTTTAAAAATTGAAAAAGTATGATTATGTATATGAGTTTTTTTAGGAGATTCTAAAATTTTGTTTTAGAAATATAGTAGTCTAATTTAGAAAAAATTCTAGTGAATGAGACCAACTTAAAGTTTAGAAATCTTTAAAGTGAAGAAGTATGAAAAATATGAGTTCCTATCTAATTCAGAAATACTTTTAGATTTTTCAAATACATAACTTAGGCATTTTATTTCTTTCACTTAAAAATTTTTATCAAGTATAATTTTATTTACTATATTATATCCTTAAGCTTAAGAATTTCTCAAGTCTTATACTTTAAAAAGATCAGATGTGGAACCAATTTTTTATTAGATACTAATCGTCAAGCATCTCCTCCCTTTTCTTTTCTTTTTATTTTCTTTTTCTTTTTCTTTTCTTTTTCTTTTTCTTTTTCTTTCTTTTTTTTTAGGCAAGGATTACTATATCTGCTAGACCTTTAATAATTTTGAATTCCACTCCTCCCTTCCTAAAGTAAAGAATTGAAATTTTTCTTTTACTTAAAAACATAATAATAGCTTATAAAAATTATTTTTAATAAAAGAAATTTAAGTTTCAAAAATAAAAGTCTAATCCTTCTACATTTTTCAAAAATACAATATCTCCTACTAAAGATAGTTACACAATATTTATCATTTCTACATTTAATACTTTTAACTTTAAATTTTTCTATATCACTTATAAAATTTTAACTAAAATTTCTTACTCATTTCTATAATCAAAATTTTACTTCCCTAAAATAACTTCATGATCATTTTTCTTTTCAAATCAAATTCACTTGTTGAACATTTGAGAGCAAATAAAATTCAAGTTTTGAAAATATTTTTCATTCCCCTCAAACTTAAATTTTTAACAAGATTTAACATTTTAGCATCAGATATATATAAGTAGGAATGAAAATTAAAATAACATGCTTATAAGAATTTTTACACCCTATTGATACAAGTACCAATATTTAAAACGGGAGTAAAAGTATTTTTTATCAAATTTTTATTATTTTAATTTTAATTTAACATGTAGAGATTCATAAGACTTATAAGTAGTGGGTAACAACATATAAGCAAACAAACACACTACTTTGACTTCACAATCTCAATATAAAATCAAACACACTAATATAAAATAAAAGATAGGGTAGCAATTTTTGAAATTAAAGTTAAAACTAAAGCTAGCAAGATTTTTAACTTTCTTAATACCCAGAAATAAGTTCAATACCGAATAACTAAAGCACACACACATCTTACTTCACATAACTACTACCACAAAATCTAATCACAATATGAAAAACAAAACACGAAACACAACTATTACATTAACAATTAAACATAACACCTCAACACAACAAATGATCTACAACAACAACAACAAAAAAGTACAACAGAAGCAAGTTCACACAATACCGTACTTCAAATTATTACAAATTTAAAACAGCCTTAGTCCTCCTCCTCATCATCATCATTAGTGTCACCACTATCCCAAAAAGTTGCAGGCTCATAATGAGGATATTTTGGATATGAAGGGAATTCCACTCCTTGGTTACCCCTAATGAGGCTCTCTAAAGATGAGTGAAATTTCTCCTCATAATCACTATGTCTTCTGACATATCCATTAATATGATCTACAAAAATTTCTGAATTTTGTACCTTATCTGCTGTTAAATTAATATTATCCATCATCCTTTCCAATAATTGATCTTAAGATTCAGTAGACTAACCTCTGGATGTAGATGGTCTAGATGTAGAAGCACCATAGGTAGAAGCAACAGATGTTATTAGTTCACAACTCTGTGAAAATCCTCCTCTCCAACAAGCCAAAAATTGAATGTTATGAATAGGACCTCACATTCACACTTGTAATGGGCTTTAGAGGTTGTAACATATCTTCCCAACTATCATATTTAACTCCTACTTGCTCACATAAAGAAAAGATTAAGGAAGAAAATCCCAAACCTGTAATAGTAGCAGCAGTAGCAAAACTGATGATAGTCTGGTAGATAAGTGCCCCAATGTTGATAGGCTTAAACTGTTGAATACAATAATTTAACGCACTCTCTTTCAACGCTTTGCTCGGTAGACTGTGGATTCACAAGCATAATATGTCTGTCTTTATTACGCAATTGCATTAAGTATTATAAGGAATGACAAGAACACTGCATCAAGGGGGATCTACAACCATTCTCAATTCATGAAGTAAGCGTCCATGAAAACGTCGCCTACTATGCTCCTCCAAAGAAGATTGTATTTTCCAGAGAAGTTATGCCAAATAAAATTGAAGATTCAAAGGGTTCACAAGAGCAAGACCATTCAGCTCTACTTCACAATCTTCCACCACTCTTTTGCAATGAGTTGATGGAGGTTCTTTTAGCCCAAGCATCCAAGATCAAGGCCGGGGATGCAGGTGAGGAAGAATCAACATGATTTTTGAACGGAAAAATTTAACCATTAACATCGACGTGGAAGGAAGCTTTAAGGAAGATAAGTGTGATAAAAATAATGATGATAAACCAGAAGAAACCGCAGTTCGAGATCTCTTTGAAGGATATTGAGAAAAGTGAATATGATTCGATGTATGATTGGATTAACCACTCTGTGCAAGCCATGAACTTCACTCTGATTCACACCCATAAGGTAGAGAGTTTAGAGGTCAAGGAAGTCTGGGATGCTGGTTTGAAACCGATCAAGTTTTATTGTGCTTCTCCTTCTCCTAATTTGGAAACTCATGTAAACCTAGAAGAAGATGATGTGCCAAAACATTTGGATACTTTTCTCCGTGTGTGCAAAAAAAGTAATTCAATAGGGTTATGTGCCAAAACAAATGTTGAAGGATAAACTATAGCTCTTTAAGAAGTTATAGAATGATAAAGGTCGAACTCTCAACTTGAAAGAGAGTTTTGGAATCGGTACGATAGAACCAGTTGATGATTCGAAATTTTGCATGGTTGTTACTAGTGGATTGGACGAGGATTGCCTTAGTGTGGAATATGATTTTGAAGACTCTCCATTAGACGTCGCTCTGCCAAATTTCAAAGAGGAAATTAAGTCAATAGTTGACGAATTGAAAGAAGTTAATGTCGGGACTGAGGAGTAGCTCCAACCTACCTTCATAAGTTCTCTACTCAGCAAGGAAGAGTCTACAGATTTAACAAAGTAACTGTCCAAATTCAAGGAATGCTTTTCTTGTAGCTATGACAAAATGCCAAGATTATTTTCGAAAGTTGCAGTTCACATGCTTAGAATGGACAAGAGTATGACCCCAGTGAAACAAGCTCCTTGAAGAATGCACCTCGAAATAGAACAATAAGTCATCACTGAGGTGAAGAAATTAATAGACACTAACTTTGTGCAAGAAGAGTAGTATCCCACATGGTTGCCCAACATTGTGTCAGTTAAGAAAAAGAATGGACAAATTTTGGTATGCGTCGACTTCAGGGACTTAAATAAAGCAAGTCAAAAGCATGAGTTCCCATTATTGATACCAGAGTTAATGATGAACATTGCGTCAGAACACTAGATTTTCTCCTTTATGGATGGATCATTCGGGTACAATCATATCAAGATGGCTCCAAAAGACGCGGTGCTTACAACCTTCAGAGCACCAATCGAAATCATCTACTACACTGTGATGTCGTTTGGGTTGAAGAATGACGGAGCAACTTACCAGTGAGCTATGAAGGAGATTTTTTGATGGCCTCATACACCCATGTTGAGTGCTACATGGACGACTTGGTCATTAGAAGCAAACATCAAATATACCACTTATATGATTTGAGGATAGTATTCGAGCGATTACGATAATATAATCATAATATGAATCTCTTAAAATGCGCCTTCGGTGTTTCCTCCAGGAAATTTTTAGAATTCATTGTCCATCATTAAGGAATTGAGATCGACCCAGAGAATATTAAAGCTATCTTAGAAATGCCACCTCTCATAGCTTTGAAGCAGCTATGATCCTTTCAAGGTAAATTGACATACCTGAGACGCTTCATATCTAATATGTCAGGATGATGTCAGCCCTTTTTGACTTTACTCTGAAAGAATTCCACATTCGTTAAGGGAGATCTGTGCGAACGAGATTTTGAAGAAATTAAGAAATAATTTATGATGCCTCCTATTTTGGCAGCCCTTAACTTGAGAAAACCTTTGATACTTTATACTATACATTAGATGACTTGCTTGGAGCCCTGTTAGTTCATGCCAATGATGAGGATAAGGAAAACACACTCTACTACTTGAGTCGACATCTAATACTGGCGGAGTTAAAGTATCCACCTATTAAGAAGCATTGTTTGGATTTAATTTTTGTCGTCCAGAAGCTTAGAAACTATATGATTTCTCATAAGGTCACCCTTATTTCAAAAATTAATCTGTTGAAATATTTGATGACCCAACCAACACTTTCCGGATGCTTAACGAGGTATTCGATGATCTTATTGCAATTCAATATAACATTTGTGCCCCTTCACGCTATCAAAGGACAAATTTTGATGGATTTTCTCATAACACACCCACTACCGGTTGGGTCTCCTCTCAATGATGACCTATTAGATAAACATATACTATAAGTGGAACCATCACGTGTCAGACATTGGGAAATGTACTTTGATGGAGCTTCATCGACAAGAAATGATAATGAATCACAAACAATTATACCAGATAAAGCAGGGATTGGGCTGATTTTTATTACACCGGATCAGACAATGTTGAGATTCTTGTACCACCTGACTAAGCCGTGTACCAACAATGAGGCAGAATATGAGGCTTTGATCACCATACTATAATTGGCAATATCAATGGACATAACAAACATTTTCATCTATGGTGACTCACAACTCATCATTTAACAAGTTATCGGACAGTACAAGATTCTAAAGTCAAGGCTAGCAGACTATCACCAGTGCATTATGAAGTTATTAAAGCAGATTCCTAGTGTGACACTATGCAGGATTCCTCGGGAAGACAATGCCCATGCGGACACTTTAGCTAAGCTTGCTAAGGAATTTGTGTGTCCACCAAAGGATTCCATTGATATTATGGTATAGGATGTCAAGTTCTATCGTAAATCAACCTTGACAGTCTGCACAAGCTTGGAAAGGATGAGATAACAGTTACAATAACTAACAAAACCAAAGAATGGTGCAAGCCATTGATAGAATATTTGCAAACTGGAAAGCTACTAGATGACAAGTAAACAAGTCAACAATGCATCAGATAAGGAAAAGAGGTTTATCTTATTCCTTGATAAACAATGTTCTATACATAAAATTTTTCGATCAGATGTGGCTGAGATGTTTGAGCAGAGAAGAAGTGCAAAATATAGTCAAAGAGGTACACGTCATATTGTATGGTACTCACCAGTCAATGCCGAAGATCAAGATTAACAATATTTGATATTATTGGCTGGAAATGACGACAAACTGTACGGAAATGGCTAAGAGGTGTCATCAGTGCCAGGTACATGGAGTGGTCTTGCATCACCCTCCAAATGTGCTACATCTGACGATCATGTCATGGTCATTCGAGTGTTGGTTACAAATATATTAGAAGCTATAGACCCTCCGTCCTCGAAAGGACATAGATTTATTCTTGCAGCTATATATTACTTCTCTAAATGGGCAGAGAAGGTGCCATTGCGAGAGGTTACATCACAATATGTTCTTCAATTTTTTAGAAGTCATATCGTCTACCGTTTCGGTGTGCTGCACAAAATAATTTCAGATAATGGTTTAAATTTCAAAAGTACCAAGATAAAAAACTTTGTTAGATGGCATGAGAAAGAGTGCAGGTATTCTACAATTTACTACCCCAGGGCGAACGACCTAGTCAAAGCTTTCAACAAGACGCTCGTATAAAATTTAAGGAAAACACTGGACAATAACAAAAAAGGATGGCACAAGAAGTTATTAGAGGCTTTGTGGGCCTACATGATGACGTTAAGAACTCCTACTCAGTCTACACCATATACACTCGTGTACAAGTTTGAGGCAGTACTTCCATTGGAGGTGTGGCTACCTTCTCTCAGAGTCACCATCGCCAAGTAGATTACAGTAAAAGACAATGTCAAGCTCAGACATGTAGAGTTGGAGAATCTTGAAGGGAAGCAGTTAATGGCACAACAAAATCTGGAACTTTACCAAGAAAAGATGAACCAAGCCTGCGACAAGCTGGTCCATACGAGGACATTAAAAGTTGGTAACGTTGTACATATTCTCAGGAGGCCTATTCTTGCACATCACAAGATAGGTGGAAAGTTTGAACCAACTTGGGAGGGACCATTCGTGGTAGATAAGGTTTACTCGGAGGATCTTACGTGCTAGTGGATCCAAGGTGAGAGGCCCATGTTACCGATTAATGGATGGTATTTAAAAAATACTACACAACCTGACATTCTCTGAGGCATCTTCCAAAAGCAATTCTTGTTCTAAGAATACTTATATGACCATTGTTTGTGACTGGGTCCAAAACAAATTTGTAATAAAATTTTGTGAAACAAAATTGGATTTAATGAAATAAAATTTGCATATTTTAGTTCTTTATTTACATTTTGAAATTTATAAAATCAAATTAAATAAAATACTTATATATATAATTTAAAATCCACTTACTAATAAGATGTTATTGTTCATGTTCATTTTGAATTTTAGCGTGTTGATGTTTTCCTGTCTTCTGCAAGAAAATGTCTGGATAGAAGCTGATCTTCTCTTTTAAAGACCGCCTGAATCTCGCACTAGATGAGGAGAAAGCAACATAGGTTGGCATTATAAATTTTGACATGGATTATGGACAATTCTTAATTTTTCCTGACTTATTATTACTTTGCAACGACGCTAAAAAATTGATCACCAGCAACAACTAGGCAAAAGCTTGACTTCGAAGCAAATAAGAATGCAATTATTATATTTAATTATGTGATACTAAACAAGTATATGTATCGTTATTAAGTAATATATAACTTTTTGATTAAGCCCCGAATATCAAACCCACAGAAAAAAAATATAATATGAAATTAAAATCAGAAGAAATTAGATAACAAATTCTACTTTGCAAAATTTTCTTACTCGAACTATAGATGCTATAATAGGATTGAAAATTTGATTATTTTTGTAATTTTTGATAAATGAAAGTAAAGTAAACAACTAACTAAATTTAACGAGATATTTGTAAAATGAAGGCAATATAAATAAAATATTTTTTTTCCTTATCATGAATTAGTAACAAGTTTAGGAAATCTATTTTGGAAGTATTCAAATTGTATTGTGTCAAATAGGAGCAATAATATTCGTTACCTTTACTAGAGATGTTATAAAGAACATTGGCTAATTTAAACTTTGAATAGCCTTGAAAACATGTTAGGTAAGGAAGATATTAGCTCTCACTCTAAAGTTTCTTTTTCTCCCTCCACCTGGGGGCTAACATCTCGTATCAAAACCGAAAACTATAAATCAAATTGGGGGCTTTAGCCTGTCACTCTAAAGTCCTCTAATTCTACACCTATCAAAGTTTATTTTCCTATTTATTTGCACTCAATCATACGAATTACATTCTCATCCATACAATCTCATGTGATTCGTGATTCTTACCAATTGTTGATGGAGATAATACAATCTTGAATCTTACATGTTGTCACAATAGATATTAACATATTAATTGGCTAAATCAACAAGTAAATGAAGTACAAGGTTTAAAATCATCACAACTTATTCCAACATTAAAGTTTAATAATTCAAATAACTTTCATCCAAAACTTAATCACTTATTATTTAAAAGATAATGAAATCTACTCAGAATTTATGGAGAAAACACAACAACACTTAAATTTGAAAGTAGAAATCATGCAAACAAATAAGAAGTATAAATTAAAAACCAAATGTAGTCTTAAAGATAAAAAATTATCTCAAATCCTTTCCACCAAACTCTTAAAGTTCCTTTGAATCTCTTCTTTCACTTACAATACAAACTACA
>NW_018164906.1:20126-25725 GCF_001263595.1 Phalaenopsis equestris
GGGGGGGGGGGGGGGGGCAGCTTGTGTGGGAGAAATCATAGGAGACTGTGTAAGGGGCTAGCGAGAGATAGTCTCCAAAAAAGGGGCTCTTCAATCCAATCCAAGTCTTCTTTTATAATTTTTTAAAAGATTCATTGGTGTCTCTTCAAAATGTGTCAACATTCAATGAATCTTCCAAGATTTGCCTCCTTTCAAAGGCCAATTGAATGTATTTTTGTGTCCATTATTTGTTTCCCACATTTTCACCAAGCGTTACTTCAAACACCTCTTCACAAATTTATTGAAATTCATTGAATCATCAAGTGACTACTTCTAGCGCTTAAGCGCGAGGTACTTGGCACTTAGGTGCGACCTTCTCAGTTTTCTTGGCATGTAAGCATGGGTTCTGAGCGCTTAGGCACCACATTTCTTTTGCACACATTCTTCATTTTTGTTCCAAATTTGATCATTTTTCACTCCTTTCACCAATTTTTATCCATTTTATTGTACTTGAAAGAAAAACACACAAATTCCGTCCATTAAAACGTAATATCTCAAAAATAGGTATAAAAATATATACATAAAGACTATATATTTTAGTTGTATCAACTACAAAGATTGATACACCAAAGTAGTATGTTATTTTAAGTATATTACGATTATTTTTGGTGATATTGCAATTTAAAGAAGGGTATTTTTATGTTTGTGTTGCAGGTATATCGATTTTAGGCATTTGGAGCAAAAGTAGCAAAAATGACGAAACTTAGAGCCAAAATAATGAATTTGAGATTCAGGCGCCTAAAGCGCAAGAATTGGCGCTTGAAGCGTCATTTTACAGAGAGCTAGTGCCTGAAGCGTCATTTGATAGAGAGCTGACACCTGAAGCGCCAAAACCCAGAACATCCCGGTCTTAAGCAAAATAGCACCTGAAGCGACAGAACTAGCACCCGAGACACTAAAGATGGCTTTTTTTGTGGATTAAGGCGGTTTAAGACAAATTTTTCTATCTACTGATGCACCACAACCAGCGCCTGAGGTGCCAGAACCAACACCTAAGGCGCCAAAAATGTCTTTTTGCTTATTAAGGCAGTTTGAGACAAATTTTGCGCAAATTTCAAAAGGGACACTTGTTCTAAACACCCCATGGAGTGATTCAATGCATCTAGACACTTTGGAAGGTTATTTTATGAAGGGATATGTATCTTGGATCAATAGACATGTCTTTTGAATTCGAAAGGGTTAACTTTTGGATATAATTTTTGGTGGGAATTTTGAATTCTTTTTAGAGGGAGGTAGCCTCTAACAAAAGAAAGGGAAGTCTAGGGCTTGAAGAGGAGGTGTGTGAGGGATTTTTGAAGAAGGAAAGAGAGAGAGAGAGAGAGAGAGAGTCAAGGGCTTGGAGATTTTCTTCAAGGATTGTGAGAGGAGAGGGAATGTGAGATATTTCTTCTTCATTACTTTTCTAAGAGAGAATTGAGATTGCTTGTAAAGAGAGAAAGTGCTTAAAGAGAACTTCTAAGGATTTTCTTGGGAAGGATTGTGAGATAAGTTGTGTTCTTTTATTTTTTTTATTTTGTAAACTTTTTTTTATATATGAAATCCGTGTTTTGTCGTATCATTTTCATGAATTTTGAGTTGTCTTATTTATCCTTCTCCCTACAATGAGCTTTGGTTTTGTGAGGAATTGATTTTATTTTATATAGTTTTAAATGTCAAAAATTTGTGATGATTTCAACTCCAATCTTCATTTACTTTTTGATCTGGCCAATTAAAATGTTAAAATTTGTTGAGAAGCATATGATCCAAAAGGGCTATGATTTCTACAACATAGTGAGAGTCACAATTAATTTAATGGGAGAGGATGTCATCCAAGGGGTTGAGTGCAAATAAATAGAGAAATACATTTTGTTGGATGTAGAATTGGAGATTTTAAGGTGACAGATTAAAATCCCCAATTTTGTTTGATTGATTAGAAACTAATGCAAGATTGTTAGCCCTCAGGCGCGGGAGTAGTGGGAGCTCTAAAGTGGCAGTCGGTATCCTTTCAGCCTAACCACAAAATTAGGGACCAAACTTTGGATCAATCAATGTTCTTTATGCATTTATGCATTTGAAAGAGGGTAAAGAATAAGATTTCTCCTATATGACACAAAAAAATAACCTCGTAATATATTTTTAAATAGAGAAATATGATATATATATATATATATATATATGATTTTATTTTCTTCACAATTCATATACTCATTGTAAAGGAGAATGATACTTTCTTAAATTTGAGCTCTTCATCACAAAAACTTTGTTTAGTTTTCGTAAGTTTACTTTTGAAATTTTAGAAAATATTTTAATTAACTTAGTATTTTATTTAAAATTCACTCATTTACTGTAGATTCAAATTGTGTACTTCACTTTTGTAGTTTAATTTTTAGTTTACATTATAATCATAAGAAATTACCTATAACTATTTTCAACTTCCCTATGGGATCGATATCTAGGACTCCATTAAAGCTTTTTATTACTTGAGCGATACGTATACTTGCGTTATTTTAAGGAGATTTGACAGTTTAATGATTTTTAAGAAGATAAAAATACTTTCACTAAAGTTATTTTTATTGGGTTTAAATTGCATATTTACTATTGTATATGTCGTGTGTGTTTTGTAATATTGAAAAATATTTACAAAAATAACACACTAAATCCGCCCACATCAAGGGTCCCCTGATGTGCGTAGTCAACCACAAAGAAACAGAAGGGCTACAATCATTATTGAGAATCAACACTAAAGAAGGCTTGTCGCTGAAAAGGAAGAATGAAGAAAAGGTCTCAGATGCACAAGACCCAATGGAAAGAGCCGGTCAAATACAGTTCATGATTACAACACATGCAGTGGACTTAGTCGGTGCTACTTCAGAGAGAGTCCCAGAGGCTCCATTAAGGCGAGCACAACATAGAAATGCTAATCATAGTAAACACTGGGCCTTAAATCGGCTAGAGAGAAGTCATGCTAGGGAAATAACCACAAAGCTCACTCCAATTCATGAGAAAGAAGTTTACAACCAGTGAACTTACTCAGTGCTACTTTAGAGAGAGTCCCAAATGCTCCATTAAGGCGGGCACAATGTATAAATGCTAATCATCATAAATAATAGGCCTTGGATCGATTGGAGAGAATTTGTGCTAGGGAAACAACCATAAAGCTCACTTCAATTCATGAGGAAGAAGTTTATGACCAGAATTTGGGAGAGACTTCTATCAGTCCCCCAGTTACAGAGGACAAGCTAAAGGTCTTTGTAGAGCCTACAACATTGGAGATCCATGAAAAACTTTGCACAGGGTGCCCAACATGCAACACGGAGATATCGAGGTAGACATCATTAGCAGGAGCATTTACAGAGTGCCCAGAGTGTAACATTCTCTACTTGGAATGTTACTTTACTTTTGAAGAATATACAACAACGTCAATGATGTTCAGAAGTGTGGAACATTCAGATGTAGAGCCATACATACCATGATTTGTAGAGTCACGACAGCCATGGATTGTTTTAGAAGATGAGCCGGAGGAGAAGCCTCGACACTTGTAGACGATTCTCAGGTCTGATCTAGAGAAGATATGCAGGGCCCAAAAATAAGAATTCGAGTACTATGTGGAAATCCATCAAAAGTTTGTGAATATCCTGGAGGGACTCGAGCTACACACCAAGGTATTTTAAGGAAGTGATGAGAAGAAGATTCTTGAACATATTTGATTTAAGAGATAGAGGTAGGGTTGGACTGTTAAATAAGAAGATGTATTCAAAACCACAAAAAATGGATGCTATGAAAGGGCAGAATAACCATCCAGTGTGGTTGTTGTTACAATTTTACAAAGGATGGACAAGGGGGGTTTTGAGAAATGACAAGGTGGATCCCATGTCGTCCATGATAAAGAGAATTTTTAAGAGAATGGTGGAATGGCATATAATACCAGTGGATTGCATCCCAAACCACTACATCATCAATATTTAGGAGGAGGGAGACTGTTTCCTCCACACAATGATCACCATGATTTTGTCAGATCGTTCTCTACAATTTCATTCATGAGCAAGAGCAACATTTTATTTTAGAAAGGGATACAGATCGTCGGCCTTGGGGAGTTTCAAGGACTTGTAGAGATTTCTCTGTCAGTAGGATTAGTGCTAGTTTTGTAAGAAAATGGAGCGAATCTTGCAAAACAATGCATCCCCGAAGTCTCACGCAGAAAAGTTTTAGTTACTCTCTGAAAGATGGACAGTAAAAAGGTGTCGTGTGGATATTGACCCGACCTTGACTTGGAGGGCTTCAATCATTGGAGTTGTGAGATAGTTGTACCTCTGAGTAAACTTAAGGGGACTTTAGTTCTGGTGCATGGCTTATGAGGTTAGCTTGATCATGAAATGAACCTAGAAGATAGGTAATTTTTCTACTTTGCACTGTGTTAGAGCAGGCGACATATGTTATGTGAGATTGCAGTTTCCACACAGATGCACTTCTGATGTTTTGGATGCCTTTCAGTATGTGATCAATTGTACTACATGTTCAAATCAGAATCATGACCAAAGGAAAATATGTTGAGATTTTTATACCTATTTTACACTATTTTTTATGATATTGCACTTTAAAGAAAGATATTTCTGATTTTTTGTTGCAGGAATGATGAATTAGGGTCATTGGAGCAAAAAGATGCAAAAAGGAGCAAATTTAGAGCGAAAAGGACCAAAATGTGAAGCCTAGGGCGCTGACGGCGCGCCCGACGGCGCCGACGGGGGACTTTTCCCGAGAATCCAAAATTAATTCACTTAGAAGGCCCGCCGACGATGCCCTCGAGGCCGCCGATGGCGAGCTAGGCAGTTATGTCCAACAAAGCATTGGATGAGGAAGAATTTTGGAGGGGTGCTTGGGCAACTCTTGGAAAAACTCATCCACATCTTTAATTAGAAGACTTTGGTCAAAAATAAAAGAAAGGGGAGGCTCAAAATTGAAGTGTGGAAAAAATGAAGAGAGTCTAAATTGTGAGGAATCCTTCAAGAGATTGTAAGAGTGGAGGGAAAGTGAGAGATTTCTTCCTCCTTGCCGCTTCAAAGAAGAATTCTGTGTGTTGTAAAGAAAGGAAGAGATTCAGAGGAACTTCGAGGAGTTTTCTTGGGGAGAAATTAGAGATAAGTTTATTTATTGTTGTAGTTTATATGAATTTGATTTTATATATGAAATCTGAATTTTTTGTGTTTTCCCCATGAGATCTGTGTAGTTTTCTCTGTCTTTCTCTTTATCTTGAGATTTATGAAATGGTGATTTGAATTGGTGAAGCCATGAAAATGTTTAAGAAATTGTGATGATCTTTTCACTTCAATCTCAATTTACTTTCAATCTGGTCAATTGATTTGTTAAAGTATATTGAGTTTTACAACTAAAGTGAAGATTACATCGAAGATTCAAAGAGGTCAAAGCCCTTGGAAGTTGGGTACAAATAAATAAGGAAATAATATTATCGAGCGTAGAATTGGAGATTTTAGAGTGACAGACCAAGATCCCCAATTCAGTTCTATCGTTTAGGTGCTGAAGTGTAGATGTTAGTCCTCAGGCGAGGGGAACGTGGGAGCTCCGA
>NW_018164906.1:25895-28494 GCF_001263595.1 Phalaenopsis equestris
ATTCACTTTATCCATTCACTATAATTTCTTGACAAGGAGAAGGATGTTTTCTTATATATTGAATATCACATTTAAACCCTCATTAGTATCATTAGTTATTTAAGAGTTATTAAAATTACATATTTATTTCAATTGCCTATTAGTGACAGATAAGCAAATTGAATTCCATTGTTGCGATTGAGTATTCCTTTTTCTAATATCTTAGTTTGTAGTTCTAATATTACTCCATGTGGGATCGATATCTAGGACTCAATTAGAGCCCAATATTACTTGAGTCATACGTATACTTGCGTTGATAAGTGTGACTTTACAATCATTGAATATTTTATACATCCATCTTTATCGAATCTGTAACTGTTATTAAGTTTTGGTACAGTTGCTGAGGAATTAAATCTTTTAGCAACAGTATTAAATACTTATATTTTTAAGCATATATAAAGTCGCGGTCATGTTTTTGGCGCCGTTTCCGGGGAGTAAACAAGAATCATAATTAGAATAACGAAAAAATTAGGATTATTAGAAAATTTTTACTTGAATTGCAACTTATTTTCATATTTAGTTTATTGTTTTGCTGTGTATTGATTTCAAATTGTATGCATAAATTTAGACCTAAAAATCTTATACCTTACGATTCGGAATTAGAACGTACTGTTAAAAAAATTAGAAGACTGAGAAGAGAAGCTAGAAATTCTGATACTATGAAAAACAACATGAACAATCAAGGAATAGAAAATAAATACCAACCTAGAACCCTACGAGATTATGCAAATCCTACAGCAGTTAAAATTCACTTATCTATCCAAAATCCTGATGTAGTTGCTAATTCATTTGAGCTTAAACCTGCTATTATCCAAATGGAACAAAATAATTAATTCTGAGGTACACCAAATGAAGATCCTAATTTAGACCTCGCTAGTTTTTTAGAACTGTGTGCTACTTTTGAATATGACAGAGTTTCAAACGATACTGTTAGACTTAGACTTTTCCTTTTTCACTGAGGAATAAGGTTAAGATGTGGTTAAATTTGTTAGCAACATGATCTATTAGAACTTGGGGAGAACTTTCACAGAAATTTCTATCCTAATATTTCCCTCCATCCAAAACTGCTAAACTTAGAAATGACATAACATCGTTCTGTCAAATTGATGGAGAGTCAATATACGAAGCTTGGGAGAGATTTAAAGATATTCTTAAGAAATGCCCTCATCATTCGTTACTAGATTGATTGATAATTCAAACTTTTTATAATGGATTAGTGGGATCACTTAGATCAATTATAGATGTTTCGGCTGGTGGTTTGTTAATGTCAAAACCTTTTGATGAGGCTTATTTGTTAATAGAACAAATGGCTACCAACAATTTTCAATGGCCCACTGAAAAAGTAAATCCTAAGAGAATAGCTAGTATCCATGATTCCGATGCAATATCTATGTTAGCTTCGCAGATTGCTGCAATATCAAAGAAATTATATCATTATAGGATGAATTATTCTCCAATACCTCCTATGATGGAAGAGAATTCATCTGGGCAATTTGTGGATGTTCAACCTTCATATAAGACTTTAAATGCTATTAATAAACCCAACAACCCTTATTCAAACTATTATAACCCAGGTTGGAAGAATCATCCAAATTTTAATTGGAATAACAATTCTTCTACAAATTAACAATGGGCAAACACCCATTGGGAAATTCATCCAACCAAGGAAATATTAACTATAGACCTTCTTATCCTCTAGGATTTAACAGTAGCACTCAAATTAAGGAAAAGAAGTTGTTTTCGACTATGGAAGAGATGATATTAAACATGGGCCAACAAATGCAGAATCAATGAAATCAATTATAAATTTAAGAAAATCAATTACAAAATCAAGGAACTGCTATTAAGAATATTGAAAATCAATTAGAGCATATTGCTACTGCACTTAGTAACTAAATATT
This sequence comes from Phalaenopsis equestris, assembly GCF_001263595.1. Classification (NCBI taxonomy): domain Eukaryota; kingdom Viridiplantae; phylum Streptophyta; class Magnoliopsida; order Asparagales; family Orchidaceae; genus Phalaenopsis; species Phalaenopsis equestris. The sequence continues at coordinate 27,836 of NW_018164906.1, forward strand.
GGGAACTTTTCCTAGTACTGTGGAACCAAATCCTAAAGATCAAGGAAAAGAAACGATAAAAGCGATACAATTATGAAGTGGAAAAGAATTGAAAACAAGAGTACAGAAAAAAATGGAAACTGAAAAAGAGAAATTGGATACCGAAAAAGAAAAGGATCATGAGTACCCAGATTTATAATATCCACTTACACCAATGAAAATTACCGTGGAGAAACCTCCACCACCGTTTCCTCAAAGATTAACACAAATAGAATAAACAATTTTCCAAGTTTTTAGAAATTCTTAAGAAGTTAACGGTAAATATTCCCTTCGTAGAAACTTTAGAGCAAATGCCCAATTATGTGAAATTTATGAAAGATATGTTGAACAAGAAGAGTAAGGTCACTGATAACAAAACTGTTGCACTTAGTGAAGAGTGTAGTGCAATTATTCAGAAAAAGCTTCCTGAAAAATTAAAAGATCCTGGTAGTTTCACTACACCGTGTGCTATCAGTGAAAAATTTTATGGAAGAGCTTTATGTGATTTGGGAGCCAGCATTAATCTTATGCCTCTATCAATTTTCAAAAGATTAGGATTAGGAGAAGTCTCACCTACTTCTGTAACTCTATAATTAGCGGATCGTTCAGTTACATATCCTAAGGGAGTTATAGAAGATGTG
>NW_018164906.1:28640-29040 GCF_001263595.1 Phalaenopsis equestris
TTAACTATGAGAGTTAACGATCAAGAAGTGACTTTTAACATTGCGAAATCTATGAAATATCCTGCTGTTGAAAGAGATAATGAATGTTTTCACATGGAAATTAGTGAACATCTATTGAATGAACATTTTAAAGAACATTTTGAAGAGAAAGAACAATTTGAAGATAATGATGAAGTTGTTTTGGACGAAGTAGAAAAAGAAGAATTATATTATTTTCAGGAAAGATTTGAGATACTGGATATTACCGAAAATGCTGATAAGAATCTATTTCCGTCAATTATAAAACCAACTGAGCTTGAGTTGAAAATACTGCCTAGCCACTTGAAGTATGAGTTTCTGGGAGACTCATCTACATTACCTGTTATTATATCTTCAGAATTAAATGATTTGCAAGAGCAAA
>NW_018164906.1:31954-33854 GCF_001263595.1 Phalaenopsis equestris
CCTGGGAAATTGAAGTCTCGTTGGTTAGGACCCTTTACTGTGACTCAAGTTTATAATTACGGAGCTTTTGAAATTGAAGATCAAAAGATTGGAAATATATTTAAAGTAAATGAACACAGATTAAAATCGTATTTTGAGGGTAAAAGACCAAATTTTAAAGAGGTTTTAATGATCAGTCAACTTGAATAAACCTGAATAGGTCGGGCTGACGACCTTAAACCAAGCGCTTTATGGGAGGCAACCCATAATTATCTTTATTTTTATTGCAATTATGGTAGTTTTTATTTGAATTTATTGATAGTTAGTGATAGTATTGAGCTCTACTACTCTTATGTACCCTTGAATCATCATAAAAATTGGATGCATATAGAAAAATTGGAACACATTCGGACCAGAGCGAAACTATGCAATTTTTTCCTTGGGCACCGACGGCGGCGGCGGGTTTTTTCCTCAGAGTCTACCCATCTGCCCCCCCACCCCCGCCGATGGCGAGACCTGCGAGATGGTAGTTTCTGGAGTTTGAATGGCAGTTTTTGGCGGGAATCACCTCTTTTAAACTCCTAAATTTGATTCCTAAGTTCATATTTCCCCCAAAAATAAAGTGAAACTCCACCAAATTCATTCTTATGGCGTTCAATTCCCCTGATAATCCCAAAATGTGAGTGTTCAATCGAAGAAAGTTTATTAGTGCGGAAGCACTATGAATCTGCAACAAGGTACGCAACAAAGTACTGACGAAGAAAAGATTGATCAAGGAACGAGGATTCGTAAATCACAGATTGAATAATCCTTCTATGACAATTGAAGAGATGATATTGCGGCGAAGATGGGAAGTGTTGGGCTATACTACTGCCGTCGTGGTTGTTCCTGTGGTGAAGGAATTTTATGCAAATTTGCATGGAATCAACCAGAGATTCGTTTATGTGTGAGGTAGATGGATAACTTTCACTCCTGCACAGATCAATGAATTATACATGATTGAGACCATTCCTCTCTACCATTATTCCAAATTCATCTTGACAAGAAACCAAATGAATGAGATTTACTAATATTTAACGGACGAAACTTAAGACTAGAAAATGAGAGAAAATGGGTATGTTAGTTTTTCTACGACACTCCTAAATCCCATTTTGAACACTGACACTTCTTTATTTCTGCGAAGCTGTTACGAACAATGAAGATCGGTAAAGTTTTGAGGATTGGTAAAGTTACTAAGGAAAGTGCTATTCTGAATTACTGCATCCAAATGGGACTGTCGATCGATAATTGTGAAATCTGTTTTGGGGCTAATCGTCCAATGATCAACTTAAGGGTTTCTTATGGGCTTGGACACCCTTTCATAATTTTCTCACTTTGTAGTCAGTTCCAAGTATCCTATGAAAATTGAGAAAATGTACTTCTACCTTGGAAGCCTTTGGACCCAACTGAGAGATTCCCAGCTTTTAAAGATGAAAATGACATGACTATTATGGTAGATCAAGCGTCTCAGAATTCACTGTCGATTCAACTCTTAGTTCCTGACAAGACTCTGATGATCCTACGCAGAATCAAGAAATTGGAGAGGGAGGTACAAAATGTCATGAATGCAATTAATAATATCTCTGATTTTTTTGATAATCTTGACTGGAGGATGAAATAACATTTTGAGCACTCTGGACATTTAGAAGATAGTTTGATACGGTTGATGAGGAGGATGAGATTGATAGAAGAGGATTCTACTGAAGAATTTCCATACCGACCCTTCTATAACCTCTTCGTTCATGTGCAATCAATGGGTAATCTCAGAGGAGAATCTAGTACTGAATCTGAAGAATAATAGATTTATATTACTACCTGTCTGTCAATATGTGTAATTTGATTTGAACTTTGCATTTGCTTTGCTTTAGAATTATGCTTTTAG
>NW_018164906.1:34391-37028 GCF_001263595.1 Phalaenopsis equestris
ACATTGAAGAGATCCAAAAAATTTGAGAATGTGAAGAAAATATTGGGAAGAAATTCATGAAACTTAGTGTTGAACTCTTAGAATTACTTTTGGAAGCCATTATTTGCATATTTGAAGTATATTTTGGAATTTTTCTATAATTATGATTAGATTAAAATGGATCCATGACAAAAGAGACGACTCGAGTTTGGCGAGTCTCGCTTCGTTAATATGAAGGCTCGATCAAGATTTACTTCAGTATTTGAAGGAAAGAAACACATACAAGATCGAGTTTTTGAGAGTCTGAGAGGAGAAATTGAACGAGTTATTACCGAGTGTAGGTGGGAAAACTTCTGTTACACCACCAATAAGGCCACTGCAAATATTATGAAAGAATTCTATGCCAACGTATTCTATTCTGAAGACGAAATCGTTCAAGTGCGGGGATTTACTGTTGAATTTAATGCCGCCCGCATTAACACCTTTTACGAAGTCTCAGACTCTTATAGCCGCCATTATGAATCCTTTAGTACTATGGAAGACCCCCTAAATGATGTTATCAACTTTCTCACTGATGGGAAAGGGACGTGGAAGATTAAGCAACGAGAACGGGTAAATTTTTCTGTTTCCTTGTTGAATGTCACCTCTAAGGCGTGACATTATTTTATTTCCTCTACTCTATTACTGACTTATCACCATTGTGAGGTAACTAGAGATAGAGCTATTCTAAATTTTTGTATTCATAATAATAGAAATATAAATGTGGGAAGAATTATTTTTAAAAATATGTTGGCTACGGCAAGGAGTGAAACAAGTTGAGGTCTAGGACATCTTGGCCTTATTTATGCACTTTGCTAACTTTCTGGAGTGGAAACTGGAGGATATGAGGAATGGGTTTACCCAATGAAACCCATTAGTAAAGCTAATTTGAAAACTTATGAATCCCATGAAAAATGGAGAACTAGAAGTAGGAGTCAAAAACCTTCTACTAGTAGTGATGTCCCCTCTACAAGTTATGACCTTCCACCTTCTAGTTCCCCTACTCTGACTGATTTGATGAATGAGTTGACCTTGCAGTGAAAGAATATAGAATTAATAAATGAAAGGATTGGAGGTTTAGAACGTCGACATGATTACGATGGTGAGTACCTTCAAAGGCATTCAGATTTTGAGATAGCTTATTATGAAGCTCAGGGTGAGCCTGATGTTACTTTCCCTGAGTGCCCCTGATATACTCAGTATCAGCCAAATCCACCTGCTGATCAAGAAGACAAAGACATAGTTTGTGATTTTGATATCTGATAGTAATTGATGTACTTGTACTTGTACTTTTATTTTTGTGATCTTTCGTAATAGAAATGGATTTTTGTGTGTATTTGTACTTTCATTTTTATTGTTATGTTGTACTTGAATGATTTTTAATTTTTGTTATAAAGTTAGTGTATTAGTTAAGGTTTGCATGTGTAGTATAACAGATGTTGATTAGTACTTTGTGAATTGTATTGTAATGTGATTTTTATTTTACATTTTAATTGTAATTATTTTGTTTAGTATTGTGGTTCTGTTATTGTGGATGTGTTAGCAAAATATTATGTTTGTATAATGTTTAGTTTTGTACTTATTTCAAAATTCCATTACCCAACAAATTCTCTAATGATTTATATGTATAGAAAGCTCCTAATATTACAGACCAGTTGAAGTTAAAATTTTGAGAAGGAACTGCAAAAATTTCAGAATTATGAAAATGCCTAAAGTACTAAAGTATGATTTATATTTAGAATTTTCTTTCCACTTGTATCATTCCATATTGAAAAATTTAAGTTTGAGGGAGGGAAGAAAAAGATTAACTATTAGATGTTCTCAATTTTAATATTTTCGAAAATTATTAATATGATTTTTTGTAGTGAATTTAATTCAGATAACTATATTTTGTAGCTATTTAAATATTATGGTAGATTTAAAGGAACATTTTTGTAAGGAAAATTAACTTTGTAGATTAAGATATTTAGTATAAGAGAATAAGACTATAATTAACTATTTAAAGTAAAAAAAAAAACTATATTTTGAAATATTAAGAAATCTGGAAACTCATTTGAGAAGAAAAGATTGGGGTTCAACGATTGTTTCAAATTTAGAGAAAGAAATGTGATGTTCAAAATCATTAAAGGCTATCCAAATATAGTAATCCTCACTTGAAAAAGGAAAAAGAAGGGATTGACAACAATCCCTAGAAAGAAAAAAATATATATAGGATTGAAAGCAATCAAACTAAAAAAGAGAAAAGAAAGAAAAAAATATGAAAGTGAGGAGAAGCTTGAGGATATGTCTAATAAAAAATTGGCTTCACTGGACCAACCTAAAGGAAAAACCTAAATACATTCCCAAACTTATATTTATGAAATAGATCTTTTACTAGTAATGTTCTCATGAAGTTTCTATCATCTCAATATTCTAAGTGACTTAATATTGCAACATATAGTCATTCTTGAAATGAATAGAAGTCTAGAACTCTTAAACTTGATGACTAGATAAATCTTGTAGCTACAGAGTTAATTTAATTACTTGAATTTTTTCTGAAAATCTCACTATGGTATTTATCTAAATCAAACTTATAGTATTTCTGAATTAAAACTTTACTACAATAGATCATAACTTTTA
>NW_018164906.1:37154-38222 GCF_001263595.1 Phalaenopsis equestris
ATGATATTGCACTTTAAAGAAATGTATTTTTGATGTTTTGTTGCAGGAATGATGAATTAGGGTCATTGGAGCAAAACGATGCAAAAAGGAGCGAATTTGGAGCGAAAAGGAAAAAAATGTTGAAGATTTGAACTAAAGAGCCGACGACGAACTTTTTTCGAGACTCCAAAATTAATTCACTTAGAAGGCCCAGCGACGGCGCTCTCGAGGCCGCCGACGGCGAGCTCGGTGGTTATGTCCAACAAAGCATTGGATGAGGACAAATTTTGGAGGGGTGCTTAGGCAACTCTTGGAAAAAACTCATCCAGATATTTAAAGAGAAGACTTTGGCCAAAAATAAAATAAAGGGGAGGCTCAAAATTGAAGTGTGGAAAAAATGTAGAGAGTCTAAATTGTGAGAAATTCTTTGAGAGATTGTAAGAGTGGAGGGAAAGTGAGAGATTTCTTCCTCCTTGCCGCTTAGAAGGAAGAGATTCAGAGGAACTTCGAGGAGTTTTCTTGGGGAGAAATTAGAGATAAGTTTATTTATTGTTGTAGTTTGTATGAATTTGATTTTATATATGAATTTCGAGTTTTTTTTTTATTTTATATATGAATTCTGAGTTTTGTTGTGTTTTTCCCATGAGATCTGAGTAGTTTTATCTGTCTTTCTCCTTGTCTTGAGATTTGTAAAATGGTGATCTGAATTGATTGAGCCATGAAAATGTTAAAGAAATTGTGCTAATCTTTTTACTTCTATCTTAATTTACTTTCAATCTGGCCAATTGATTTGTTAAAATATGTTGAGTTTTACAACTAAAGTGACGATTAAATCCAAGATTCAGGGAGGTCAAATCTTTTGGAAGTTGGGTGCAAATAAATAAGGAAATAAAATTATTGGGCATAGAATTGGAGATTTTAGAGTGACAGACTAAAATCCCTAATTCGGTCCTATCGTTTGGGTGCTCAAGTGTACATGTTAGCCCTCAGGCGAGGGGAATGTGGGAGCTCCGAAGTGAGAGTCGGTATCCTCCCAGCCTAGCCGCAGATTCAGTAAAGAAGCGTAGGATTAGTCAATGTTCTTTATGC
>NW_018164906.1:38410-44637 GCF_001263595.1 Phalaenopsis equestris
CTATTAGTGACAGATAAGCAAATTGAACTTCGTTGTTGTGATTAAAGTATTGCTTTTTCTAATATCTTAGTTCGTAGTTCTAATATTACTCCCTGTGGGATCGATATCTAGGACTCCATTAGAGCCCTATATTACTTGAGCGATATGTATACTTGCGTTGATAAGTGTGACTTTACAATTATTGAATATTTTATACATTTATCTTTATCGAATATATAACTATTATTAAGTTTTGGTACAGATCCTGAGGAATTAAATCCTTTAGCAGCAGTATTAAATACTTATATTTTTAAGCATATATAAAGTCGTGGTCAAATCAACAAAGTTTATTTTGGATTTCAGCATATGTTGTCGGATTTCCATGTTTATGCGATTGATAAAAAATCATAAAACCATACGTTGGTACCAAACTATAACAAACAAAGAACAATACAAAGAAAATTTGATAATAATTGAAAATTTAAAATTTGAAGTCAACAGAGAATAAATTAAAAGAGAATTAAAGAACCTCAAATTTGTATATTATCTTAATAAGAATAGAAAATGATAAAAACAATAAAATGAATCTACTCAAAATTCTACACTCTTCATGACACGAATTCCACATTCTTTGCACAAATTTCCACATTTATTACAAGATTAAACACTCTACACAAGTTTTCACAAATTTTTTGCACTCTTTTCACAAGTTTTCTGCACTCGGGGTCAGTACCTAAATTTTGATTCTTATTATTTCCGAGGTCGTTACCTAAATTTTGATTCTCATTCTGGGGTTGGTACCTAAATTTCAATTCTCATCTCGGGTTCTGTACCTAAATTCTGATTCCCATTCTTTCCGGGGTTGGTACCTAAATTCCAATTCTCATCTCTGGTTCAGTACTTAAATTCTAAATCACATCCTTTCTAAGATTGGTACCTAAATATTTGATTCTCATTCCGGGATTGGTACCAAATTTCCAATTCTTATCTTGGGGTCAGTACCTAAATTCTGATTTCCATCCTTTTCAATGTCGGTTCCTAAATTTTGATTCTCATTTCGGGCTAAATTCCAATTCTCATCTCGGGTTCAGTACCTAAATTTTGATTCCCATACTTATTGAGGTTAGTACCTATATTTTGATTCTCATTCCGAGGTTGGTACCTCAATTTCAATTATGATCTTGGAGTAAGTACCAAAATTCTAATTCCCATTCTTTTTGAGGTCGGTACCAAAATTTTGATTCTCATTATGTGGTTGGTACCTAAATTCTGATTCCCATCTTAGGTCAGTACCTAAATTCTAATTCTCATCCTTTCCGAGGTCTGTACCAAAATTTTTTATTCTCATTACGGGGTTGGTACCTAAATTCCAATTATCTTCTCGAGGTCAGTACCTAAATTTTCATTCCCTTTGCTACCACTTGGGTTGGATGTGAGTCCCTAAGCTTTCCTTCCTAATGTAGAATACAATCAAATTCTTTGGGTTGGTACTTAAATTTAGATTCCCATACTAGGATTAGTACCTGAATTCTGATTCACTTCTCTTTAAGATTGGTGTGAGACCCTCTTTAATGAAGCAAGTCATCTGATTCTCTTCACAACACTTTGAGATAGGTGTGAGAACCCCTTAAATGGAGCAAGGTATCCTATTCTCATCTCTCCACACTTTCATTACTTCTCGGGTTGGATGTGAGTCCCTGTGCTTGTCAAAATCCACATTAAAATTTCAACTAAAACCAAATCAAAATTAAACAATGAAACAAATCAAATCTTCGCCGCGAAGGTCAGTTTTCCTGATGATTTTCTTTGTAAATTCATAAATTAGCCCTTCATAAAGGTTAACAACACAAAATCACTCCACAAGCCTAAAATTTACTTTTGAGGTTGGTGATTCGAAGGCACACCTACTAATCCCCAGCGAGAGATCCGGAATCTTCAGTTTCAATTGAGGATTCACCTAATACTCCCCAGCGGAAACCTTCTTCGCTCTTTCTCCATTTTTCTCAGAGCATGTTGGCTTATGCATGTGTGTTGGTTTTTTTTATCTTTTCGGTCAACACCAATACTTGCGGTGTGCTCGCCTGTCACACCACACCTATTGGGAGTCCATTTGTTGACCTCACTTTTGTTGAGGTCTAGTCTTTCTTCCATAGAAGCCTAAGATCTAGACATAGAACTTTCTTATTGACTATCTTAGAGGAGTAGTGATGGGACCCAACCCTATTAGAAATTCTAAACACTTCTTTACTCTTCTTGGAGCACATATTTGGTTCTAACCTCTAGCACTTATTAGGATGAAACCAAGCATGAGGGAGCTCAAGAAGAGTCCTCATAGAACTATCTGGCCTTAGGGTTAGCTCTGAGTGGTGTGTCTTGAACAGTCATGCACACACACACTTGAACCCCTCAGCTTCACTCACAACTAAAACTCTAAACCAAACATGCTTAACCTGGTTCCCCACTCTGTTGGAAGCACATGTGGGTGGTCCCCCAAACTCTGTGCCCCTGGCTAGGATGGCTAGGACTAACACATGGAGGATCCAAAATAAAGGATTTCCTTGGGCTCATGGCACTAAATGCGTAATTTTGTTATTAGCCTCCTCATTGAACCTCAATTTTGCTGAAATACTCGATTTTAACCTTCTGCCCCCAACTTCACCAAAATTACCAAAATGCTCATGAATTCCTAATTTTCCCAAAATTGTAAAAATTCTCAAATTCCCTTAAAAATCATCTCAAACCATTTCAACCCACTCAAATTGCCCAAAAGACCCTAAAATTCTCAAAATTCCCAAAATACCCCTAAAATTGCTAAAATTACCAAAATACCCCTTGACACGACCCACAATTACTTATATTTTTAATCTCTTTAATTTTGCCAGAAAATATATCTCAAATTATATTTAGCGGCTAGTGTGAACAAATGTAATGATTTATAATAGATTGTTACAGTATGTGTACTACGTAAGTATACGTATTATTTCAAGTAATATAAGATTTTTCTTTAAAACCCCAGTATCGATCTCACGAGGAATGCGGTAACTCTTATGTTGAACTTACAAAAATTTTATTTAAATTGCAAATTAAAAAGAGAAGAAGCCTAAAATGATATGCTTACTAAAAATTACTTCTTAAGAGCTAATAAGGAAAGTAACAACTAAATGTATCAACTTAACAAAATATAATAACGAGATTGGGTATTATTAAAAACCTTTCCCCTTGCAAAGAGATTTTAATCTATGTAGGATTCAAATGATTTAAGATAAAATTGATGTATTGTGACAAATAGAAGCATACATTATTCTTTACCCCCTCTCGATGCTTGCTAAGAACATTAGCTAACTTAAGGCAAATTCCTTAACATCTCAACCCCACATCGATGTTATCTAACATCTCACCTCTAGATGCTCTTAGCCTATGCCATCGTGATGGTCAAATACCAGCGTCAGGGTACTAAACCTTAAGCCAATTTGATAAGAATCTAGCCTGTCACTCTAGAACTAACCAACTATATGCTCATCAAAATTTATCTCCCAATTTATTTGCACTCCCCCTTAGGTGATCGTAATGGCTCTATCTAAAATAAAGTGTGGTATCCACTAGTCGGGTGAAATCATAGCCCTCCTATGTCATTATGTTTCTGAATAGATTTTAACCTTGCAAGTGGCCAATTTGCACAGTAAATGAAGATTCGGTGAAAATACCATCACAATTTTTAAGAGTAAATAAATCTTTAAATCATTCTCATCCCACAAGATTAAGTCTCATATGCAAGAAGAAAGAAAGGGAACTACTTAGAATTCATGGAGATTAAATAAAAACAAAACATTTGTATTGAAATCCAAGTCTTACAATAAAAACTTCAACACAAATACAAAGTACCTTATGTTTTCTCTCCAAATAAACTTTTGAAGTTTCCTTTAAGCAATCTCCAAACCTTTTCACACTAAAATACACTCACACTTACACTTGAACACAAAGTATGATAAACCTAATTCACTATTGCTGCCAAATTAAAGTTTTGAGGCTCCAAAAGGACTCTAAATTTGGTCAAATCCTTCTTATTAAATAGAAAACAGAAAATAACCAAGGGTTGCTTTAAACACCCCTCCAAATTTTGAACAAATTCAATATATCTTTTAGAAAAGTAGTTTCTAGCGCTATAATGCCCTTCTTGCTCGTCTGTGGCGCTATGACTCAATGGGGTGGAGCTATACGCCACATAAATATCTTCAATTTTGCTTCATTTTTCTCTCATTTTCTCTAAATTTCCATTTCATGTACCTTAAAACAAAAACATGAAAAATATACATTCCTTTAAAGTGCAATATCATTAAAAATTGTATATAAAAGACCTATAAAATATGCACTAAAAACATGTTATTTTTAGGTGGATCGCCCCTCATGTCCAAAAAATTATCAAAACCTCCCAAATCATTCCAAACCTCCTCTAAACCAATCTTAACTACACATTGAGCCCAATTTGATCGAATTGACCAATTTTGCCCCTAAAGGCCCAAATTCTCCAAATTTATCCTAATTTCCACCAAATTCACTCCAATCTCACACAATTTCAAATCCAAATTAGACACCAACTTTTCTAACCCCAATCTACACCAATTTGAAGCCTACTTGATTCAACCTTCAAACACTAATTTCAATTATGGGCCAAAATCCACAACTTTACCATACCTTCAAATTCCATCAAATTGAATCCCATAAACAATCCAATTTCCCAATTTTAAATCCTAAACTCTTCATACCACTCCTCTAGACCAAATTGAAAGCATGGGGCATTTGAATTGGACTTGAGTTTGGGTCTAGGCCTCTAAGTTCCCCACTGAAAGCCCCATCCTTAAGCCCTTTGCATTATACTTTGACCAAGTTCGCACCACCCTCTGATCGAACTCTTGCACAGACTCAACCTCTACTTGAACCAACGCCTTGAGGACATTTGTGGACTTACAACAAAGCTTTAGAACAGACCAATTTGAGGCCTTACCTATTGGGTTAAGTTATGTATCATTTCCCCCAAATCCGAGCTTGGTTTGAGCTTTTATGAAGATAACTTTAATTGCATGCATGATCAACCATATAGATATGTTTGTCTCAATTACATGCACGTGTAGGAACAAATCGTGAGTGATTTGGTTAAGTATCGAGTGAGATAAAAGCATTTTAGTGTGGAAAGTTCTCTGCTTAGAACATATGAAGATGAATGGATGTCGTCCATTCGCACATGTATCGAATCAACAGACCAGATGGCGTTGGGCGAAAGATGGGGACATAAAGCCCGGGCCGAGTCAGCACTGACAAGGAAGGCGGTGTCATATAGGAGCATGCTATGTGGGATTTCAGAGCTGCCTAGGATTGAGTCAGTGTCGCATGGATAAGTAGATAATTAGGGTTTTGCTTGATTTGATTAAATACTAAAAATTTTAAAAATCATAACTTGGTGTAGAAAAATCATAAAAATAACATAAAAATATTCAGTTGTTAGGTGAACAGAGGAGAAAATTATGAATGAAAAATAAAAACTATTTGTCATGTATTTTATTTTTAATTAATTAAATGCTCTAGAACTTGTTTTAATACTCCAGAGAGTGGTTAAATTATATTTAATTAAATATTAATCACCATGACTTGAAATTTGGAGGGTTTATTTTGCATATGATTAGGAGCGTTCTCTGATTTTTCTAAAGTCAGAGAACACCCGTAACCCTAAAAGCCCCAATTTTCAAAGTTAAGTCACCCTTTTTTATTAAAATAATTATATAAATTAAAATAAAGAACAAAAAAATATGGGGTTTATTTTATTTATTATATTAGGTTCACTGTGGTCAGAGAACCCTAGAAAAAAATATTAGATAAGTTTAAATAATTAAGAGTATTGTACAATGTAATTAAGTTATTAAAACAAATAAAAATTAAAGAAAATAAAATATAATATAAAAAATCATAAAAATTTACAGTAAAGATAATAAACATATTAAGCCTCTGTAAAAGTTTAAAACTCATTTGAAATGTGTTTGATATCAAAGTCTATTTTTCCAAGTAAATGAGATTTTTTCACTAAAATAGTTATAATAAATAAAATATAATTAAGAAAATTATAAAAAGTGGCTTGGAGTGATCCTTGTGACCATATAATTAAGAAAATTATAAAAAGTGGCTTGGAGTGATTTTTGTGACCATAGGCACTCAAAAAAAATAAAATTTGTGTTAAAATAAATAATTTATTTTTGAGC
>NW_018164906.1:44737-61682 GCF_001263595.1 Phalaenopsis equestris
TCATTAAAATAATTAAAATAAATAAAATAAAAATTATTAAAAAAATTTATTTCTTTGAGTTCTCTCTCAGAGAGATTAAAAAAACATAAAAAGTAAATTTTGAAATTAAATTATAGTTTCTATTTAATTATTGACTAAAATCATTAAATAATTATAATAATTAAAATATAACTCAAAACTTCATGAAATTTGTTCCAGATGGTCCTCTAGCCTAGGTGAACCTCTAATAATTTTTCTAATGACAGAAATTTTACGTTGATTAATTGAATGAATTAACATTGAAAATCCTTATTTTTGAGTAAAAATAATTATAACAATTAAATAAAAAACAAAAAAATTATAATTTTACATCTGATATTTTAATTGACTCATGAGTGGGGTACCAAGAAAATATCAAAGTCATGTGTTGAATTTAATGATTTATGAAGTGGAATACCCTAGGGGAAAAATGGTAATTATGATAAATTTTAGGTTAATTCAAAGGGTAGATGGGTAGTATTGATCATAATGAATCCTCTTTTAGACGTTTGAAATATAATGATTTAAGAGGTAGAAACCAAATCACTGTTTTTTTCACAACAAGGGTAAAATTTTTAATTTTCCTAAATTATTGTGACTTGGAAGTTGATCTAATTGGATGATCCTAAGGTAGTGGGCTTGAGCTAGGAAGATGATAACTTATTTGAAGCCCCTAACTGGTGATTAGATGATAAGCATGATCTTTGATTAATAATTAAAGCCATTTAACTTGACATTTTGATTAGCACAAATCAACCCTGAAAATTAAATTTAAGGGCTTAGTAGTGAGCTATGATTGATTTGAATTTGCTTGATGAGATTTAGAAAAAAGAAACTTAATCAACCATGAACACTTTTAAAACAATACAAGCTCAACTTTAATCGTGAGTCAATGATCCTTAATGACTGAGCTTGCCCTTAAGGGCATCCACTTAGATAATTCTTAAATAAAACATCAAGGGAATGTCTAAGTACCCCGCTTATGGGATAACTAAAACATCAAGGTTCATTGAGCACATGATAAATTAATTACCACTAGATCTAAATTTAACTTTGGATGATTAATTTAATGACATAATAAGTTTAAATATACTTGAAACAGTTCAAAGGGTTCTAAAAATTAGTTAGGGTCATGCCCCAAACACTTTTATAATCTTTTAGATATTTTGAAGGACAACTAAAATTATTGTGCTTTGTTCAATAAAATCATCCATTAAAACTTCTAAGGACCCATCAAGTTATGCCTCGGGGCCCGATAATTCAACTAAATCAATAAAAATGCTCTACACTATTTATCCTATATTAATTGACTCAATGCACAAGGATTTAAGTCTTCTATAAGGTATTTAAATCTTTGTGAGAAACTGAGAATATTTATTTTTGCCACATACAGATCAGCGGGCTTGCGTAAGTCTGAGGTTTAGGTGGCTAGGGCGATGATGATAATGTTAATGTGTGATAAACAAGGGATATGAAGTGGAATTTAGAATGGTATCTCCTACCACAAGGACCTTTAATAAAGAGAGAGGATAAGAACCGATGACACTATTCACTGACTCTTGATGAGATTGTTGCTTCTGATACTCTTATGTTGTCTGTAGTCCTAGCTCGATCAAAGTAATTAACCTGTGGACTACACTACGTTGCAAAGTATTTACAAAAATAAAATTTCTTTTGCTTTTTAAAGTATATCCTACATGCAAGAAAATTAAATTAAAAAAGAAATCATATAAAGGTCCACGGTTAATCACTTAAATCGAGGTTATGACTGCTTTCTATAGGTTATTGAGTTGGTAGCTCTCACTCAAGGTTGGGAAGCACATAGTCCAGCTCTGAGCCCCCACCTTTACCAATGTCCTACAATTAATTATGTTCTTCCATATGTGATTATGGGTTTTCTTTTACATGCTCATGTTTTACTACAATTTGTTTTCCTACATTTTCTGCATAGGATGCCCCTATTTACTTTCCTGCAATTTATTTATAATTCCTATAAATTTTTTATGCTTTATGATATTAACCATGCAACGGTAGCAGAGGCTCAGGTATGCATTTACATTTTATGCATTTCAATTTTATTTATTTACCTTACAACATTTTCTACCTGCAATTATTTACTTTACCTACAAAACTAACCAAAACTGACAAAACACAAAAACACATTTTCAAAATTAAATTTACATTTTCAAAAACAACAAACAACATAATATGTCCTTTTGAATTTATGGGAGTACCTTGGATTAGGTAACCTATGGTTACTAACAAGATCTCCCTAGTTTAAAATAGCTTAACAACTAATTTAGACTAAGTAAATTCAAAAGATAATAGTGGTGCTAGAATGAGGGAACCGTGAGATCCTAATCGGTGTCACTCCAATCAAATTTAAACCCCCATGACACTTGAAAAATAATAAAACTTGTCACTTAAACTGTAAAACCTTGAACCTAGAGCTGTTACTTTGATGAGGAACTTGGAGCTAACTTTGTGGGCAACATGAAAAGAATGTACAGAAGAACAAATTTGAAAGAGAAAACAGGTCTACAACATCAAAACTTTCCTTAGAATTAAAGAACAAGCCATAAAACTTTGAGATAGCCTATCTAGTACGACATAATCCTCAACTTATCTTTAGGCCTTTGCACACCCATGTTGTGCAATTTAAGCCCTAACTCGCCTTAGGCTCTGAGGTTGACGTTCATTATGACATAAACCCTACTATCTTCCAGGATATTTGTATGATTGCGTCGTGCAAGTGTAAGCCTTAAATAATAATATTTGGAAGGATGAAATATTTAATAATATTTCCTTAAAATTAAAGCCAAACTGTAGGATAACGTGGGAAGTCACCAAGGTGCTTTTCCTCAGGATCCGTGAAAACCCCTAGTTTTCTCTCTTTGGATTTTGAAAATAAATGTTCCTATTTGATCTTTTCCATTTAAATTTTCCATGTCCAACCTTGAAAACCCTAAACTTTAAGATCTTTGAAGATAATATCTTCTAATCTAAATTAATAGTTTTCTTAAGTAATTTTGATTGTCTAAGATGTAATTAACTATAGGGGCTTGCCCGCATAGGAAACTTTGGAACCCAACTTAATATAAACCTTATATAATCTTTTATACTAGCTAGGGGAATTTCCCAGTCAACATATATATTTCACAGACTAAAACTAATGTCATAAATTCTTTAGTTTATTTAATCGAGTCTCACTATCAAGTAATGTGTCTATTCTTCAGGATAGGTACGTCACTTGCGGTGTTGTGCTTGATTATTAAAATTATTATCTGTATGAGATCGGTTCGGTCTCATATTTTCAAAAATTAAAATACTACTTTGCAAAATTATAATATATATATATATATATATATATATATATATATATTAAACTAAATTAAAATCTCACCCTTCCCATGTTGACGACTGACATTGTGCTTTTTTCCAATTGACATTTGGTTTTGTACCTGCCAGATTGGCTTGACGACTCATCTTTTCTAAGATCATCTCATATGTTTGAATGTCACTTAGTTCTTAAAACACATCCAATTTGATCTCTATAGTGTTTTGCAATCTGACCAATGTTGGTTCATATACCCATCCAATTTAGATCCATAACATGAGCTTGCTTAAAGTTATCACCTCTCTTTTGTTCAACCGATGAAAAGCTATATACTTGTTAAGCATGTGAATTTTGTGGGCCCATCATTTGACCGATGATGGTCATTTGTTTATTTGATTTTAAAATAAAATGACTTTTCTAAGTCTGCTATTTTATTGATATTTGGTTCTTGCTCGCACCTTGTTGACTTGGTAACGTGTATTTTCTGCGATTGTTATTGACTAATGGAAGCTTATGCTTATTTTGGTTTAGATCCATGTAGCATGAATTTTCCAAGTGCACTGCCCTGACCAGTGTTTGGTTTTATACCCTATTGGCTATTTATGTATTACATTCTTCTTAAATATTACAACATATTTAGTTCAATCGACGAAGGCCATATACCTCAAACTGAAACATGATAACATCAATTTATAAGTATGTTACCTCCATAATTTGACTTTTCTAAGTCCATTATTTTCTAAGTCCATTTGTGCTATTTTGTTTGATCAATGAAGGGTTACTTATTCTTCTTCAGTTTGGTGTCGAATATTTTTGGCAATTTTAAGCCTTCTTGATCCTTCATACTTGACATAGTCTTTGGATGAATGATAATTGCCAACATGAGCATTGTTCTTACTGTTGTTGCACTGTTGTTAGGGGTCATTTGTTAGCATAATTTTTATTACATTTTGATGTCATCATCTAGATGAAATACCTCAGGGCTCGTTTCTTTACCTTAAATGGGTAAACATACACTTAGTGAGTTTGGGTCTAACACCATTCATTAGCACTACCCTGCATGGATTCTCTAGTCAGTGCCTTGATGCCCATCCAGAGCATCTAGACACCCACCTACATTATTTTGTGCACTTGTGCAATATGGAGCAATTTTTAAGAATCTAACCCCATGCTACTTAGCATCGTAGTTTTAGGCTGCTTTAATGGATGGTGGGCCCCCTATCGAGTATGGTTATGCAGATTTTAAGGCAGTGCAACTGAATCTTGATCGAGTACCATAGTTTCATATCCAGGTAATGTAGTGCCCAATAAATTTCATTAATCCTAACCAATCGTAACTTATGAAAATGTTATAAGGATTTAAGGTGATGTGCCTCACCAATGTCTAGCATTGATGCCTAGAAATTGATTCATTTATAAATAGGGAGGGGTGGCCGAACGGTTCACCACCCTAACCCTATTCTAGAATTCCCAAACTTCTCTAAGTCTTCAAAGCTCTAGGAATGAGGAAGGCATCTGGCTCACATGCAAAGGAGAAGAGATTGGCCAATAATGGCTCTAAGTGGCTCCAAGTGGCTCTAATGCTAACCATTTCATAATCACTAAGGCTCAATAAGAGGGAGATGAGTTGATTTCCTATGACGACCATACCAAAAATTAAAGCATCCATACAATGTGTCGTGGAAAGGCCTAGAGAAAGGTTTAGCCAACTCTGGGAGGAAGACTTACACTAAGGATTGGAGTCTATAGGTTTTTGGTGAAAATTGAGTTTTAATTTGGGAGATTAGGATTGTTTTGAAAAAAAAATATTTTGTAGTTGATTTACTTGAATTGAAAAAACTTGAGTTAGTTGGATTTGATTTCATTTGAAAGGTTGAATTGAGTTAGTTTAGTTTCATTGAATAAATTTTATATTTTAAGTTAAGAAGATTATTTGCTTGAAGCACATTTAATGTGTTTTGAAGTTTATTTGAAGATGTTTGATTTGGTTTAAGGGCATTTTTGTTGTTTATTTTTTTATGTTTTTTTTTTGTTTACTTATTTGAATTTCTTAAAGGCTATTTAAATCTTATTTTAATGTTATTTAAAGTTTTTGGGTTTATTTTAGTGTCTTTGAAAGTTTATTTGGAAGTTTTTAAGGTTTATTTGAGGATTGTTAAGGTTATTTAAAGTTTATTTTAAATTTTAATTTGCTTTAAGATTGTGAAAAGTTATTTTTTAAATTTTTTTAATGCTTTTAATGATGTTAAAAGTTTGTTTTAGTTTATTAATGTTTGTTAAAGCTTGTTAAAGTTAGTTGATATTCAAAAGTCAGTTATGGTTACTTAAAATTTGTTCAAGTTTAGTAAATTTTATTAAGGTTTGTTAAGATTTGTTAAGATTTGTTAAATTGTTTAAGGTTTGTTAAATTTTGGTTTGGATTTGAGTTTTGAAATTGAAAGTTTACATTTGAGGGTTTTAAATTGAAACTTTTGATTTAAGGTTTTGAGGTGTGATTGATAATGAAGGCCTGATTGTATTTTAAACCTATCCTAAAGAGGATGGATGAGCTAAAAAGATTTCTAGATTGGAGTGAATCCCTAAGCCTAGAATAAACTTGTACTATAAAAGAGGCTAAATTGGTAGACTAACCCAAGTTTTAGGAATAATGCCCCCGTTCAAGTTGTCCATTTCTTTCCATCTTCTTGGGTGCATTAGGATTCTTAGATTATTAACCAACTAGACATTAAGAGGTCACCACTATTAGGTGGTTTGTGGTGTCTTTATCAGTAGCCATGGCTTACTTCATCATAGGAAAATTACATAACCCAAGTGAAAAATGTTGTTATGTATAAATGTCCTAGTCCTTGATACTAACTAAGGGTGTTTAATAAACTAACCTAGGCTTTTAGACTAGACTATTCTAAGGTGTGTGTGATCATCAGTTTTATTTCTATATTAGATAACTTAGGGTTCAGAGTTGATCTGCTTAATGATGATTCCCATAATTTAAGTTTGTGAATTTTAAATTTATTTTTTGGGTTTGATATTTAATTCATTATTTATTTTAGCTCCTAGTTTGTTGGTCATTATAAAAATCTTGGTCTTCTAAGTTTAAGTTTTGGGAGTTGGTTTCTTTCGTAAGTGTTTTCCATTGATTATGCCTTTTAGGTTTTTCTAGCATTTGGATTATTATTCCAAGATGAAATTATATGCAATAAAAGGCTCATTCAAGTATTTCATATTTATAATTATTATACTTAAGTTACATCCACATGCTCACTTTCAAAAATTTTAACACATATGAAACAACTATTTTTGCAATGTATTATTGTTACACAAAAGTACTATTAGCATGTGAATGAATCTTATTGCAGGAAGAATATAAACATAAAATTGCCAAAGACTTGTCTACTTGGGAGTTAAGCTTCTAAATCATATGTTCCTAGAAGAGAGCATGTTCATGCATAGGCTAAACCTATAAATATGTACTTGTCATGTATAAGCTAACAATTCGAAAAGACTTGCAAGGTCGTTTAATTTTACTATAATTGGTGAGCTCACAAGAGGACTTTTACTTTAACAAAATTTTATGTAAGTTTGAAAAAAGTGTTTAAACTTAATTTATTTAAAAGAAAAGGGTGTGTTTTAGTTCAATGAAAGGTTATGTTTAGACTTGTTTTTTGTCTAGATTCACTTTAGTTTTATTTTTAAAAAAAGATTTGCTAAATTTTCTTTTTGAAAAAAATATTTACTTTTATGTTATCTTTAGAAAACCTTTTTTTTGGTTTTTTTTAAGGTTCAAGTTTTATTTAGATTGTTATCTTTAAAAGGTTTAAATTCTTTTTCTTCTAAGAATTTCTTTGCTTTGGTTTTGTAAAACAAAAGCTTTCTTATTGAAAAGATTTTCATTATATCTATATATTTGAAAAGTTTTCTTATTGAAATAATTTCAAAACAAAAAAAAATAAATTTTTAAAAAAGGGAAAACTTAAATAAAATATTAGAAAATCCCTTCAAAATAAAATACTTTTCAAAAGGAAACTTAACCTCTTTTAAAACTATATATATATATATATATATATATATATATATTATATATATATATAGATATATATTAAAAGAGGTTAAGTTTTCTTTTGAAACACGTTTTTTGACATGAGACATAAAACTAAGTTTTTAAAACTTTGCATGAGGCATGGAACCAAGCAGGTGAGGTTTTGCATTAGGCATGGAACTTGGCATGTGGGATTTTGTGTCATTTTTGTATGAAACAAAAGACTTGAACATGAAATTTCTTTTGTATTTTTTTTAAGCATGGAACTAAACATGTGAGTTTTTTTTGTGAAACTTAGAACTAATACATTAATTGCTTCTTAACATAAAACATTCACCTAATCACATGGAGACTTTAAACATGCAAAAGACATAAAACTACCACATGTGGATTTACATTAAAAAAAAAAATTAGGCTATCACATTATTTTGTTTGGAGGGCGTACAATTATAATATGATTTTTTTCGGGGGACATACACCACTGAACTTGCATTTTTGTGTAGAAAATATAAACATAAACATATGACGTTTTGCGTGGAACATCAAACTAACACATGTTCTTTTTGTTTTTGGAGACAAATGAATATTATATAATGTTTACATGACACATAAGAATATTACATGATTATCATACATCATGAATGTAAACACAAGGAACATGAAGATTTCCCTAATCTTTCTCTTTTTTCATAGGTTATTGGGTATGGGATAAATAGAAAGACAGGAGATGGGTATTAGGATTTTTTGATAGGGTGGAAAATAGGAGAGAAAGATGTAATGTTTTGGTGGATTTATGGTCAGGGTTTAGGAAAGAAGAGTGAAGAGTGTGGGTTGTTGGGCTTTGGGTTAGGCTTATGAATGGTGAATGTATGGAGTTGAGTGTTGAGTTTAAGTATGGGTGAAGTGGAGAGTGTGGTAAGTTGAGTGTTTGTTTTTTGGCTAGGATGAGACAAATTACGGGGTGAGTACTCGAGTATGGCGAGGAAGAGGGAGTGGGAGTAATGAGTGCTTGTTTAGTGAGACAAGGGGGAGATGGACGGGGTGAGTTCTTTGTTAGGGTGAGAAATGAGGGTGAACGTGGATGTAGGGATTATTTAAGATGAGAAATGGGGTAGGGAGAGGAGGAAAGGTTTTGGTTTGAATGAGAGATTGGTTAATGAGAGGAGTAACTCTTGGTTTTGATGAGAAATGGACTAGAGAGAGGTGGAAAGGTTAGTTTTGGATGAGACATGGTGTAAGGAGAGGAGGTAAAGCACATATTGGGTGAGAAATGGGGAAAAAAGGAGATTTGTAGGGCTCAGGGTTGGGAGACATGAAAGGGGAGCAAGGATACAACACTCTTCTATGCTCTACATCATGTAAAATTTATTAAACTAAATGAGGGTTATAAATGTTTATACATTTTCTGAAGGAGTTGTTTGGTTGTCTTGGGTGGATAAGAAGAGATCTCTGGCCTTGGATGAAGTGTCCTTGCCTTGGTTTTATAGAAGAAGACTAGAAGAGGGCTTTGTTTTGGAGAGGAAAAGAGGGGAGATTTTCAGTTGGATAAGGAGAGAAGAAGATAAAAGGTTTTCGATCGAGAGAGGGAATGAGGGAGATTTTTTTTTTAATATTGGCCAAGAGAGAGGTTTAAGCAGAAGAGGTTTTGGAGGGAATAGTTAAGAAAAAAAATTGAGGAAAATTTTAAAATGGGAAGAGAAATTTTGAATTTGAAATGGGTGATTAGAGCCAAAATGAAAAACAAACCTCATTTGAAAATGAAGATGCAAGGAATCTGGTAGTGCAATTGATTTTGAAAAAGATTGCCTCTAGCTTAAGATATTTCAATTTGAAGTGGCTAGGTAGTTTTCAGTGGTTATGGCAAAAATTTTGTCCTTAGCTCATTTGGTAGAGAAAAGTATAAAGAATTTAGTGGTTTAGTTGGTATTGATCAAGGTGAGCTTCATCTCAAGATATTTAAGGCCAAAGTATGGGCCCCACTACAGGACAAAGAAATTATGATGAATTTTGAGTGCAAGTTTTTATTGTTTTCAATGGATTAAATTAAGTGTTTTTAGCACAAATTTACTTTGGTTGATTTGATTTGAGTTCAGTGGATTATTAAGATTATTCTTTTTATTAAAAAAGTTATCATCAAAATTATTGTAGGCTTAACAGGCCTTTATTTGGAATCTAATTTGAGCACGAAGCAGTTCATCTAAAATATTTTAATGATTATGAGTGCAGTCTGTTTTAAGAAATAATGATTTGTTAAAAAAATTTTTATGTGGCGTCATTTTTCATTCATGAAAACATAAAATGCAAAATTTTAATTAAAAACTATGGTCAAAGATCACCAAATGGGTTTGCAAGCTCTTCATATGTTATTATGAACATCATGCAATTTACATAGTGCAATTTTGATTACCAAATTGGTCTTAGGACAAAACTATAATTTTCGGACACATGGAGCACTATTCATGCATGAAAATTTGAATTGAAAAGTTTAATGTAAAAATTGTATCATATTATTGTCAAACTTATTTGTATTTTTTTATATTTGATAATAAAAACATGCAACTTTTAGAATAAAGTTTCAAATTCTACGATGATCTATAGAGAAAACGATAATTTCGCAGTGTTTGTTGATTAATGCTAATTTTTAGATCAAATTTAGGTTTTGGCGGAAGTTGATTATATTTGGTTATGTTTTAGTTTAATTGATTTCAACTTTTGCTTGATTAGATTTTATTTTTTATTTAAATTAGAGGAATTTCAAGTTTCAGCTCAAGTGAGATTCAAGTGGATATAGGCCAAGAAAAAAAGGGTTAATCGAAAAGTGAGGTCAGCAAATTGACCTCCAATATTGTGGCGAACAATACAAAGTACGACAGACATATTAGTATTTAACAAGATGACCAACAAAGTCCAGTGATTGAGGATATTGCTATTCAAGATTCAAGTTTTGAATTGTAGAATATGACATGATTGAAATTTTGATTTGATTGATTGAAGATTTAAAATTTTAAAGCTGTGTTTAGAGATTTTGTTATTTTTACTCTGAGTATTTTGAGAATTTTCAAGTTTTAAAATTTTGTTTTTGGGAATTTTAAGTTTTGCATTATTTTAAAGACTTTTGAAATTTTAAACTTTGATTATTTAGGGAATTGAATTTTTAAGGTTTTTGAGCTTTATGTTTCATCTTGATGGGATCCATTAAAGACTGACACAAAAATTTGGGTTTACCTGAACAAATTAGGATGAAAAGCACAAGAACTCACATTCAACCAAAGATGTGAATAGAGTGATTAGATCATGATAGAAAACACATGGACTCAAATCTAGCCTAGGAGCTAATTGTAGGGAGGCTTTATTAAACCTAAAAATATTATGATGAAAAACACAGGGACTCACATCTAACCAAAGAGACAAACAAGTTAATTAGTTCAGGGTAGAAAGTACAATGACTCACATATAGTCTGAGCGTTAATCTAAAGGATGTTTGATTAAACCTAAACACATTCAGATGGAAAGCATCATAACTCACATCCAACAAAAAAGGTGAACAAAATGATTAAATCAGAATAGTAAGTACAGAGTCTCACATCTAGTATGAGAGATAATTGATACTTTGAAAGTTAACTATGGGCACTGGGTTTCCAAGGGTTCTCCTGTAGTTTTCAATGACTAACACTAGAGCGTAGTAGTACTGACTTTACAATAGATTTACTTAGCCAAAATATTAACTTGCTAGATTAGTTGTGGTGAAAAAAAATCAATGAGCCTAGAGTGAGAAAACATTGTTTGTTCTGTTTGGGTTTCAGTGGTTAAACCAAAAATATTTCTAAGAGGCTGACCCCAAAACTTAGTATTTTCTAGTGAAGGCATTTTTCTATTGAATATCATATTTCAACAAATCAACGAACCCTCAGGATGGTGCCACAAAGGGCATACTTCACCATAGATGAAAGTAAGCAGTCCAAAGATGTTCAGTCCACACTACATATAGATACTTCACTCCTAGCTCTTCAGTGTTTTATGATTGAAACTAGAGTAACACATAAATGCTACACTATATCTACTTAGTCAAAGCTCCAATTTTTTTTAGTCTAATTTAGCTGATAAACAGACAAACCTAAGAAAGGAAAATACTTGAGTTTTGGATGGACTAAACTAAGAAGGGGTTGTTAGAGGACATACCCTTGTATAGATTTACTCACTTAAAGCATTATCCTACATAACCACTGACGATTGACTTGTGATGTAATCGTAAGGTATTCAATGACCAATGCTAGAAAGTATCTTCATGGATTCTGTACTAGACTTACTGAGTCAAGAAATATACCTAATCAATCGGTGTTTCACCAAATGAAGGTATACGAACCCATAGAAAGGAAAGATTGTAAAATGTTCTCAATAAATGAACACATTTGAAAAGGCACCCTTGGTTCAATTCTAGATTTATGATTTTAAAATGTACTTTTTTGAATATGGCAATTCAATGTAAATACCAAATCTTGCCGACCATAGTATGGCATTTCTAACTCTTCATTTTCAACGAGACACAAGAGTAGCTGCACTGGTGCTACAATAGACTTAATCAAGGTGACAACACTTGTCCAAACTAGTTTAGTCAACAAAGCTGATGAACCCGAGAAAAAAAAGAAGATTATTTTATCTAAATTTTCATTTTAACTTTTTGAAAGACTTACAACCCATTGTTAAAGAAGATGATTTTATCTTCGAGGCCAAAGATTTGAATCACACATTTTATACTTTATTTCTCATAATCTTCAAAATATTGTAATTGTATTTGCTATAAACATGACTTATCCTTTGAATTTTTAATTTCTCATAATCAATTTAGAATTCTCATATAATTAGTATAATGTATATTTTAAGTACTATCACTAACTAGTTATAGTCAATTATGAATACTTTCTCTTTCGATAGTACGACACTAGTGATTCATACTAGGTTAAATCCCATTCAAAATTTAATTGTCATTTGGGATTTGAACACAAACCAGTGGTTTGAAGTCAAACTACAAATTCTGGCTCATCAAATTTAGTTCAAACTAAAGTTCCAATAAAAATAAATTCAAATTGATTTTTGGAAATTTTACGCACACGCCACACATTTCTTATAAATTTACATATCTAATACCTAAAGTTTCATAGTTATACTTAGAACACCTTGGTGTCATTAATCCATGATTGAAATATGTGTTTCACTAAAAAAATTAGTTGTGGTGATAACTTCTTTATATATATGTTAATATAAAAAATTTTATATATGGTATAAAAATTTAAAATTATTATGTGATATGAATGTAAAGTACATAGAAAATTTTTGGAATAATTGCATGCAAACTATTAAAAAAATTGATATTTAGAAATTAATTATCCAACCTATTTATCTAAACTAACGAACCAATTTATTTATACGTGCTACCATCAAACTATTGAGAATTTGATAAAAACGAAAATATGTGTTGGGTTTTACCATGAATTTTGATGTTTGAGTGAGAATTTGGAAAATGAATGAAAGAAGATAGATTGATTATAAATAGCAAATTCCGGGAGATATCTATGTAATTGCCCAAGGTTTTTATGAATATCAATTAAATAATTCTAAATAAGAGAGAGAGAGAGAGAGAGAGAGAGAGAGAGAGAGAGAGAGAGAGAGAGAGAGAGAGAGAGAGAGAGAGAGAGAGAGAGAGAGAGAGCGAGAGAGAGAGAGGGAGAGAGAGAGGGAGAGGGAGAGAGAGACTATATTCATCCCAAAGTTGAAAAATTTTATATTTTGACTCTAGATATATCTACATGCGGACTCCCAATAATATACCACAATGTGTACTATATCGGTCCCACCTAAAGAATATTAATGTAGCGTCGCGAACTCCGCAACAATCCTGAAATAACCTTGAAATAACATTCGCGATTCCACTTTATTAACTACGAAATAATACCGTGGAAGTTTTTTCAGGGTTATTTCTAAGTTATTTCAGAGTTATTTAAGAGAAATTTATATATTCTATTTCAATAACAAAAAAACAGCACAAAAATAACCCTGAAATAACCTCTGTCATTTTATTTCGGGGTTATTAAAGTGGGATCGCGGAGTTTATTTCGAGGATATTTCAGAGTTATTTCAGGGTTAAAGTGTAATATATATGTTTTTCTTCAATTATTGAAGTGTAATATATATGTTTTTCTTCAATTATTGAAATATAATATATATGTTTTTCTTCAATTATTGAAGTGTAATATATATATATATATATATAATAACCCTGAAATAACAAAAAACAACCCCGAAGGAACTTCCGCGGCTCTACTTTAATAACAACGAAATAACCTCCACGATATAGCACAAGCGGTGACAGACATAAAATTTTCTCAAAGCACATAGAGCAAAATTTTAAACCACCATATTTTTCAATTTTATCATCTCAAAGTAGGGCTGTCAAAAAAGCTCGTTGTTCGCGAACAGCTCGTGTTCGGCTCGTTCGTTAAGTAAAGCTCAATTATTGGGCTTGTTTACTTAACGAACGAGTCGAACACGAACAGATTTTTAAAGCTCGAATTATAAACGAACCGAACACGAACAACTCTTTATTGGCTCGTGTTCGGCTAGTTTTAGCTCGAAATTAAAAAAAAATATAATTATTAATATAATAATATATTACATATATTATTTATATAATAATATATTATATATATTCATATCTAAATTTAAATCATAACATTCGTGTGGTAATATGGTTATTGTTTTTTTTGTATATATTTGGTCTATGTTCGAATCCAATATTTTATATCTATTTTTTTTAATTTATTTTTTCCGAGTCAGTAACACTAATCGCTAGCCGATTTCAAACACTAAACCAGTTTCAAACTCTAGCTATTTCGAACAAGCACAACAAGAGACAAGCCTGCTCATTCTCGGCTCGTTTACAGCCCTTTCTCGAAGCAAGATTTCAATCCAACTCTTCTCCGGCGAGCTACACTTCGGGGTTCGGCCTGAGAATCCTCTTCATGCATGGCGGCCGCTACTGGCTGCTGGCCCCCCCCCTTTTTGGTTTCCTGCCTTGGTGGACTTTGCAGCGGTCAAACCCCGTAGGTTTAGGAATGAGCTGGCTTCAATGCTCTGCACGAAGGGGGAAGTGCAGGTCGCATTCTTCTTCCTAAATAGTTTACAACTATTGTTTTTAAACACATAACTTGCTTTTAGTATCCAGTTTATTGAATTTTATTTATTTGTTGTAACATACAGATGCATATCGAGGCTAAAATGTTATGGCAGCATCGTCAAAGTGCGCTCATCTAACGTAGATCTTGGAGCTGGGAGTTACGAAGATGGGAGTCGCGAGGACAGCCCAAGGAATCTCGCCAACGGTTCTAATTCTCCGGCTTCTCCTAAATTGTGCGTGTTGTATATGTGTTATTGGTTTGTTCTGGTTGTTTGTTTATTGCATGCTTTTAGAAAGCTCATCTGGAAAAGGGCTATTTGTTTCATTATTTTTTCAGTTATAGTTGAAAATTTTGATTTTATTTGACTCATAACATTAGAAATTGGAGAAATTTGACAGTTATTTGCATTCTTGGGAAAATGTGCCTGAAATTTATTTTGGACCAAAGTATCCGCACTTTTCACCACATACTACTTATTTGAAGCCCACAGAAAATTATATAAGTTCAAACACCATATTTTAGTAAAATTTGGACCATTTTTGAACAATAGTCATACCCCATTAGAATAGAGTTCGAATAGGGATCAACTAGAGTTGAGCATAAGATTGATTATGGTTCTGTCCTAATTGGAACTATATTCAAATAATCTTCTCAAACTTGATTTACCTATGAAAGAGTGCATTCTAATAGCTTTATATAACAAATTGCATGACTTATACAACAGAGTGAGTATAATAATAATAGCTATAATATTAAAATATAAAATAGATGAAATAAGCTATAACTTAAGAGATATAACAAATAGATATATTACAATATAGCATAATTGAAGAGATATAACAAACAACGGTAATATAACTGTAATTCCTAAGATTAATTAACATCCATTTAAACCTAGATTTATCCTTGAATCACATCAACAGGGGTTAGAGAGAGTTGGGTAGCTAAGCATTTGAGTTAAGGTAGGAATGAGGAGGATGAAAAAGATCAAAGAGGGTTTTTCCTTAGCTCTAACGAACGGAAAAATCGAAATAAAAAACAAGATCCCAGTTTACATTTATGGGTTGTTTGGTTGGCAGTTTTATTAGTGCACTATAAAGTAAGTATATGAAATTTAAAATTTAATTTTTTAACATACTATAAAATAAAAGAGTTATGAGTTTAGAGGGTATTTAAGATTTATCTTAAAACTACTTTTCAGTGTTAATTATTTTCGCTCAAATCGGGGGAAGACAAGTATGGGGCTGCTCAAAGTGCTTGTTTCACGCTAAATCCCTTATGCTCTTTCACTTGTTTCACATGAAATCTCTTCATCTCCTATTCCCGCAAAATCCCATTCATTGCTGCAAATAATTTGCAGATAAAATAGTCGGTTGGAGGCCATAATGGTGTGTGAAATGTTGCTCAACCATCACCATTGGATCATTGTAGCTTATCTCAGATCGTCGTTGGCCATTAGGGCTGGAAATGATCCGAGCAGTTGGATAAGTTACTCGTAGCTTGGCTTGATAAGAGCTTGTTCATGTTTGTTTGATTAATGAAATGAACAAGTTTGAACACATTTATAAATACTCAATTATTAAATGAACAAATTTAAAAAAATTCTTATTCGATTCATTTACGTTCATGAATAATATCATTTATAGCTCGAGAACAAGCTTTTTAAGAGCCTCGATGATCTAAAGTTCATTAACAAACTAACAATTAAGCTCCATTAAAATTTGATTTAATGCTTGTGAATAAGATTTGTTAAAGCTTATGAATAAAATTAATTATTTCTCAATTTAAATCTCATTTATATTAAATTAAATTAAATTTTAATTCATAATACATAATATAAGATAAAAGGCTTGTTTTTTTAGCTATTAATTTATTTGTATGCTTGTTTATGCTTATTTTAGTTATTTGGTTTTAATAGTTCATTCAACTCAAGGGTCATTTGTTTTTTATAAGTTCAACAAATAACTCTTTTATAAGTCAAATAAAATTCATCTGATTAGAAAATAAGTAGTTCAAATATAACTTCTCATTAGTTTATTCAATAAAACTCATTTGGTTAAAAAATAAATAGCTTGAATGAACCGATGTTAATTTGCTGGATAAATGTCATTTGGTTAGAAATCAAATAACTTGACAACACTAATCTACTCGATAATGAGTTGATTATTATCATATGAAACAAACATGAACCGAACCGAAATAATCCGAATGACAAATGAACCAAGCTTGAGCATTAGCTCAAAGGTTTGATTTTGAATTTTATAAATAAGCTCATGCGTGAACACAGTCCTACTCGACTCGACTTGATTTCCTTGTTTCCCTACTGACCATTCATAGTTGGACAACTGTTGTGCGATTATTGCAATTGGACTATTTGAGCCC